>NW_026715331.1:0-20547 GCF_029784015.1 Lycium ferocissimum | reverse complement strand
ATTTTTAAACCAAATCATACTTTCATTTGCATCATAGAATACATATTAACAACAATTAAACTACGACATAAAAATTGGTTCATATTTTTCCACACCACACACACACATGCACACGCCATCTCCACATTCCCAACTTCCGTCATCAAAATTCCATTACCAATATAAATTCCATAACAACAACAACTAGAATGCTACATAAAAATTGACTAATCTTGCCTCCACAACACATGCATACACACGGCTACACCAAGCAACCCCCCATTTTTCATGAATTCTATCCATTCCTTCATACTACAACATTCACAAGCATCCATAATACATAAAAGAAGATTGAATTCTTACCTTTTCTTCTCATTTTCTCCACTTGGCTAAGTTGTCAACTTGCAACCAAGAGAGAGAGTGCTTCAATAACTATACCATGTTGAAGCTGGGTACCCTTGAATTAGTTGAATACCACAAAAATAATTTTTGGAACAAAATCTCGATGGGCAAAAATTAGAGAGCTTGTCGAACGGCCTATGCTTGTTCTTGCCTCTTCTTCTTTTTTTTCCAAGTCTTTCTTATGTTAGAAGATGAATGAGCATATATATATATATATAGTCTTCACAAGCATGTGAGGGGCACATGCCCCTTTCTAGAAATTTCTTATATTAGTCATAAAGATGACTAATTTGTCATCATTTTTCATTCTTTTTCTCTCTTTTTTGTACGGCCAATACGGCCCTTTTGGAACATTCACGAACCTTATGGGTAAAATTCCCATTTTGCCCTCGACTTTCCTCAATATTACCATTTCGCCCCTAACCTTCTACATTATTTCCATTGGCCATTTTGCAAATTCCTCTTTTACCCTTTCGCCTTTCCTAATATTTCCATACTAGTAGCGTTCATAAGCAACATTTATACCACTGCGCATTAAAATAATTTTTGAAAGTGGTCTCGCCCTTAACTTTCCACGACGACTTTGAAATATCCAGACGTGCAAAATACGGGCTATAACAGAAACTCTAAGTGTCGACGTCGATTATCTGCATATGACTTCTGTCGACTCTGGGCTGCTAATAACCTCTCCTGAATAAGCTTCTCCTTATCAACATCTTGTTGAATCTGTTCGGGCCTATTAATTTAGTCTCCAACATCAAACCAACCAATAGGTGACCTGCACTTCCTCCAATATAAGGCCTCATACGGTGCCATCTGGATACTAGAATGGTAGCTATTATTATAGGCATGAAAGGAAATGATCGTCCACACTACCTCTCGAAATCGATAAGAATACAAAGCTCGCAACATATCTTCTAGCATCTGGATAGTACGCTCGGCTTGTCCGTCGGCGAGGTGAAATGTCACTAAGACTCACCTGTGTCCCCAATTCCTTCTGGAATGATCTCCGGAAGTTAGCTATAAGCTGAGCTCCTCTGTCCAATATAATAGATGTGGGAACCGCGTGAAGTCTTACTATCTCCTTGATATGTAACCTTGCATAGTCCTCAGCTGAATAAGTAGTCCTTACTGGAAGAAAATGGGCTGATTTTGTCAGCCTATCCACAATAACCCATATGAGTCATACTTCGGTGGAGTGCGAGGTAAACCCGCAACGAAATCCATATTCGGAATCCTCGGCTCATGTATTATGACTTCTTTAAAAGACTTTAACGTCACTCTACTTTTAGTTCTTAATCTCAATCCTTGAGTTGGCTATCAAGTAGCGCCATTAGAGTTCCCTCATACTATAACTTTACATAGTCGCTCCGTGATACGCCTATTATTAATCAAGTATAATTACGAAAGAATTTTTGATTTGACATATAAATTCACTGTTATCCAGTAACCAGCTTGTTCTGATCGTCTCGCTTAAACTATTTCACAATTTCCCTTAACCCAATTTGTAAAACTTTAGGCATATTATCTCGTGTCGTTTCTTTATCTTTAATTCAAACTCTTCTATTGCCTCTTTACTTAGATTTTGCTCTTAACTTTCCTGTCACACATCATGTTGCAATCTTCACAAGAATATGTGAAGGTGCTTAAATTAGCCCAAGAAATACCTTAGTGTCGTTTCACTACTCTTCGTGCTTTACCTTGCATTCTCCTCTCATATCTTACAATCGGTATCGAGGTAGATCTTCGGTTTAACCATGGCCATGTCCTATTTTCCCTTAGTATTAATTCTATCTCGGTAATTTAGCTTAAATCATCTTTACATCTTTCCTTAATGTACCCAAAATATCGTAGCCGAAATGTTATTACTGAATCCTTACTCTCCTTATCAAGTACTTACTTGGTCTCATTCTTAGCATACAAATATTCGTAGGTTGCATAACTATTCTTGTACAACTTGTATAAAGTATGTTCAATCTTAGTCACAGTCTTTCCTTCTCCTGGTTCATTCTGCTTTACATATCTCCTCCGTACTAAAATTTGCTCGTAGCCTATCTTGTCATACTCCTTTCCCTTCCTTTATTCACCCTTTGATTTTCTCACTTCCTACTATAGGAGATTTTCTATTCCTTCTCCTTTGCTACTTATAGAGTCGCAATATCATTAGCGAACAACTCTATCGTCAACATCATAGCCTCTAATCCAACATCATAGCCTCTATCCTTCACAATATCTCTTAAGTTACTCGTTACCATTCTCTTGTCGTATTCTTTCTCTCCCTTTTTTTTTTACAAGCACCCACTTTCTAATGTCATATTATTCGAGATCTTTTACAAAAATTTCTCAACACTGTCTCAAATACCATCCTGACTTCTGTCCATTTATTGCTGGCTTTCAGATCTTACTAACCTGTTTCAGCAAAGGATCTCACTTGAAGTTTAAGCATCCGTATCAAATATATTACAGTGCCAATTGTTTCCATCTTACACTTGCATTTCTCTTACCCGCTTCCCCCCTTAAGGGTGTACTTATACCATTATCTATTTATATTCTGCTTTATGTCCCTGTTTCCAATCTCAAATTCATCTGATCCTTTTTTTTCCAATTCATTTGGTAATGTACCATATCCATGTCTTTTCCTTGTGATGTATATCTTTGATTATCCAGGTACGAAACCTTAACAAAATCACGAAGCGACGAGAACCTTTCTATATATAGTACAAAATCTCATCTAATAATCTGTACTCGAGTAATGCGACCAATGTAGCAACTCATCCAAGGCCACATTCCACTTACTCCAGTCAATAATTAATTAGTACTTGTAGTCGTCTCAATCTCAACTAGGTAGTACTTGTGTTCCAACGATAAGTGTCCAAAGTTCTCTTGTAATATCATCTTTATCCCAACCTATATCATCTGTTTCCTTTAATAAATTTACAATACACATTTGCTCCTCAAGCCTACCGTCTTTGTCCTTTAAGGATTCCACTATTTTCAAGGTGAAGTTGTGTACACGCGAGTGCTCATTTATGCCTTATGCCCTTTTACCCTTGTTGTATTATACTCCCAACTTCTAACTTACTCAAAATCATATCAAGTTCGTCTTAATAATGGTCTTATCTTATCACCATGTCGTCGTACTACACCTTTAAGTTCATAACTATATATTTCCCTTTCGTTCCATACTCGTACTCCATTAATTATGTCTATCTTGGATGCTTCCTTTAGAATTCCCTTACCATTTCTCCCGTCTATGTCTATCTTTTATTCGCGCACGGAATCTTATACTACCTCTTATCCTTCGTAAAACATTACTTCGCATAATCCCTTTCCTATTTTCAAAACGTATTCGTTCATTCATGTTTATTCTTATCATACCAGTGATTTTCTAGCACTCATTCTACCTCATTTCTTATCCTTTCTGTAGTTTGGTCTTGCACTATTCCGTCACTTATATCACTCGTGTTCTCAGCTATACACATCATAACCTATTACTACACTGTTATCTCGCTTTCTTCTTATTTCCTCCTTTCAATTCACTCCTCCTTCTCTGGTGCTCGCTATCATTTCCGTTACCACATAATCTTTATTCTGAACTTTCCCTATAGAAGAACTTTATAAGTCTTTCTTATTCGTTCTATAGCTCACTTTTACACTTTAGTCACATAGATCACGTCATATCTTTTAGTCACTTCCTCACTAGGCTTTACTCATTTTCGTAACAATCCTTATTATATTCACATTATATCCTGTTCGTAATCAATCCTATAGTGTAACACTTCTTAACCTTATTCACGATTCTTACTATGGGTTTATTACACTCGGTGGAGTAAGCGTACTTAACCTTTTACCCCTTCTGGTCAATCCTATCCTCAATATCCCACAGCCGTCTTATCAATACATTCACATCTGTCACAATTCTTTTTCCTGCCGTACTTGTCTTAATCATACTATTACTTCTTTCAACTATAAACTCGTCATAATTTATCCCCGCTTATCAATTCGATCGGTACCTTAATATAACACTCTATCAAGATTTACCAAACCCTTTTCTAAATCATCTCTTAGTATCACAAACCCTTTCAAATTCCCCTTTTTTTTTTTTTTCCATATCGGTATCGACCTCCTAATTGCTATTACCATCAATTCAGCGAAACTTATTTCTCGAGGTCAGCCGTACTCGCAACTTAGTCAAACCCTATCCTTACTATTGACACGACCTTTCAAGACATATTACAAACCTATATCTCATTCTCTTTTATTTCTAGGAAAATTTTGCGAGTTTCTTGTGTTTCTTACTATCTTAAAACACCTTACGCGCGAAATACCAACAATGCCTCACAGGCCAACATATATATATATATATATATATATATATATATATATATATATATATATCATATCATATCATATCATATCATATCACAGCCACACAGGGCTCCCAATATCAACAACAGTATGAAAATGATGAACTTACCTCGTATGTCCAACTCAAACTGCACCTGTTACACTTTCCTGTTTACTTCCCTTTCAATCTTCAACTTTACATTTCAATCGTACTTCAATACCTTGCCCGACATACATCTTTTGTGCCGTTGCTTACCTATGTACTTTGTAACTTCCAATATCATCAGTCACTTTCTTCTGTCGATGCCGTTCTTCCGCTAAAATTAAGGGTTAGTATAAGGAATCTCATTTCCTATGTCTTGGCTCTATCGCACGATCTTAGATATGAAAGAAAGATAACATCCTAAATGTCCCGTAGCCTTCCGATTATAGATGTAGTGCACGACACACCGATAAACAAGACTCTACTAGACACGATGCGTAGACACTCCGAGGATGAACCGCTACGATGCCACTTTGTCACGACCCAACCCCGTAGCCGTGACTAGTGCCTCCGAGCCGGACACTCGTATACATATCTCGTTAGAAATAGTTAACCCGAAATTAAACACAATATGGAAGCTTGCAAAGACAAGACGTTATCTCGAATGTCACATTTATATATGTAGGTAACCCGTCTCTAGCGAGTCACAATCAATCAAAAGATAACATAGTACACGAGCCGACAAGGTCGCGCGCGTATGGGAACGTCCCAAATATATATCACGCAGTTTTACGGGCCGCTACTACATACAACATCCCAAAATATATACGCGCGCCGACAAGGCCGCACACTACGTAGGAACATCCCAAAATAAGTCATATTAACATAGCATAACATCTATATACAACCCACACATATGTCTACGGACCTCAAGAGTATCAATAGTGAAATATGACGGACGAGCCCCGCCGTACCCCCCCCCGGATAAACATATATATACATCGGAAGATTTGTACCAAAGGCACAGTTTGAGAACAATGGAGCACTCCAAGACAACAGTGGTAGGAGTCCTAAGGCGGAGCATCACCAAATCGAGTATCCGTACTGCGGGCATGGCATGACCCCCAAAAGAAGAGGTCGATGCAGATATGTACCGAGTATATAAAGCATGAAATACAATAAGGAAGATCATAACCGAAATAGAGATTCCAGGAGACGGAGTATGATAATCAAGAAATCCCTGTGCATTCGTGCCTTATGAAATAAAATCATGCATAGCTATATCATATGCCATATCCGCCACATTATGGACTTGGTGAATAAGTCGTATACATGTATACCATGCCCGGCCCATCATGGGACTCGGTGCCGTCATCATCATCATATCATCATATATACGTATCGTACCCGACCCTCTAGTGAGGAACTCGGTGAATAATGCGGTGGCCGTGCACGAAAACATACCCGGCCCTGGACTCGGTGAAAGATATAATGACAACATGCACGAGCAGAGTAGTGAGCAACCATATGCAAACTAAATCATCATCTGAGACTCCATGGAATATGTAGAATGAACTAACACTCGAGTACCAAAGACGACAGTCATGTCAAGTGTTCTTTGGATGTCACGATAGATTATATCAAATAGAACCTCCGGAATCATAGACACGTATCAAGATAACATGTAATAGCTTATGGAAGTCAAGGACATTAGCCATCCTAGTGTCTCTAAGAATAAGAGCGTATACATTCGTCGCTGTTCTTTTCATAAAAATCATGCCAAAAAAAAAAGGCTAGCTTTACATACCTTTATTGTTTATCCGTGATACAATACGATATACGTCGCCGAAGTTTCTCAACCTATATTAAGACGTCAAGAACTATGGTTAAGCTACGGGAAGGTTCAAAACGTGTTCCAACGTTAGTAGCTCATTTCTAGAAAATTAGGCGGCATTTCCCCTATATTCAAGCCAACTATAAAACAACCAAATCAACATCCATAACTACACATTTAAGTACTATATCAAGACTAACCAAGACAAGATTCAAGGATACTCCGAACGACCCGCATAACATTCCGATCAGCCCCACACATCACAACATTCACTAATAGTTAACCTAACGATTACGACGTATTCAAGTTATTCTTAATAATCTATAGTCATAACATTTCATCGAAACGACCTTATAACGATCCAACCATTATAACAACACGATGCAAGGTCTTAATTATACTTAATCCTCCATTCAACAAGAATAACAACATGCCCAAAAACGATCATTAATTAACATAACAATGCTCGATAATCCTACGAACACCTAAGAACATACCAAGTAAACCACATACGTTTCATATACGATATCTTATACGCTTCTTTTATCCAAATTAAAGGAATCATATCGCAACACACGACAACAACATCAATTATTCGTACACGACAACAACATCACTTATTCAACAAATTCTTTAAAACAACCCACAAAATAAATACAACTTCAACTTTAACCATCAATTTCCTTCACTTTCATCATATAATCCATGACATTAATAACAATAACAACAATCAAACCCAACCTAATTTGAACAACTCCAATTCTGTCCATTTCAACACCAACACTAATCATGCAATTTTCTTACTTCCAATTCCACTTAATACAAATTAATCTCTCCATTACAACATCATTAACTCCAATTTCATGACAAAAGAAAAATCTTACCTCCAATTTGATTAGTGTGCATTCTACAATAGCTTGCACCATTTGCACCACTTCATCTTCTTCAACTTAAATTCTAATGTTGCTGCCTCCTTTGGGACATTTCGAACACTTTTATGGAGTTGAAATTATCTTCCTCTTCACCATTTAGCGCTGGCCATGAACAGTAGCAGCCATGGCTGTGGGGCTCTCTCTCTCTACTTCAACTTGGTGAAGATGAAGTGCCTCTCTCTCTAATTCGGGCCATGTGAATGGAAAATATGAATTATGAGTCATATTATGTTATTTATATGCAAGCTACCATGTTGAAAAGTGTCCCACTATGGCATGGACCAATTAGATTTGGCCATGTTGTAGTGGGGCCCACTTAGTGCATTAATGACTTAATTAATCCTAATTAATCTCTAATCCCCACTTAATAATCTAATCATGATTAATTAATCCCTAATCTCCACTAATATTTCTACACTAATTAAAATTTATAAGCAAATCGTGCACTTATTAAAATCGATTAAAAGTCCTTGTCTCATATCCAAAAATAATCTTGTCCTTGGACTTATGTCGATTAGCTTACGAATAATTCATCGTACGAAAATACGAGATATAACACATGTGGAGCTTGACGATGAGCGGCTTGGTGCTGCTAAAACAATATTTAATGCTTATAAGGCAAATCAAGTGGTATTAAAACTTCCAGACTTCCAGCGCAAGAGACTTGAAAAAAGATCAAGGAGACCAAAGATGAATCCTCCAAGGAAAGAGACCTACTAATTCCAACCAGGAAAAGTGGCATTACTAGAAGAAAGATTAAAATTACAATCTCAGAATCGGTCAATGTTTGTTTTTGTTGTATTAGGTTTCTCCTCGCAATAATGTTGTGAAAATTACTTTAGAGAATGTTTTCTATGGATCTGGACACAGTTATGATGGTTTCTTAGTGTAAATTGTAATTCTTTCGCTTATGACCATTATGTGGACTAACACATTTTGACATGCTCTTCGAGTAACAAAGATGTTGTTGCTTTTACATGGCATTCAAGATTGAGTCACATTGGGCAAGATAAAATGAATTGGTTGTCTAAGGAAGGACATTTGAGTTCTTTCTCCAAAATAGACATGCCAACTTGTGAACATTAGCTTGTCAGAAAGCTTACATATAAATCATAGGGGAAGGCTAAGATAGCTGACTTTTTATTGCAACTAATCCATTCAGATGTCTATAATTCAAGAAATGTAAAGGCTAGGTCTTTTGTGTTTCTTTTCGTTACATTTGTCGACGATTTCACGCACTTTGATTATGTCTATTTGATTTCCCAAAAATCTAAAGCACTTGAATTCTTTGGAAGATATATGAATGAGGTTGAGAATCAATTGGAAGGCGTGAATATCAGTCAAGATAATTTTGAAGAATTATGTGATGAAAAGGGCAGTGGCAGACAGTTAATTATTTCTTACACACCTCAACAAAACCGTGTAAACGAGAAGAAGGAATAGAACACTATTGGACATGACAAGGTCCGTGATGATGCATACAAATTTACATCTCTTTTGGAGAGATGCGTTATTGACGAAACCTACATATTGAATAAAGTGCATTCTAAATCGCTTATTTCCAAATCCTTGCTACGGACTAGTCGTAAATCAAACTCGAATGATGCGACCTTGAGTTACCGTGCTACATTTTAACAAGTTTGGTATATCGAATCCAAAAGGCAAAGAAATATATCTTTATAAGATAGTCTCAGTACCGAACACTCCAGAGGGTATGTGTTAAATGGTGATTAAAGGATGGAATTGATACTGAAATTGAATCACGAGATGTCAAATTTCTGAAAAATGATTTTCCAAAGAAGGGTGAAATAAAGGAAGAGAGCCTCTTTACGAAACATTGAACTCAGATAGTTAGCTAATGTCGTTTGACACATTTGATAATCAAATTGATCAAGATCTTGTGCTTGATCCCGGTGGGAGTGGGAGTTCTCAATCCCAAAATCTTTTGATTAATCAATTTCGGCTACATAAGAGTACCAAAAAGGTATCTTCGAAATGATCTTATAAGATCGAAGATTACGATTTCATGGTATCTCTTACGAATGGATGAGCCAATTCTATGACCGAGGCTTTAGCGAGTCCCGAAAAAAGATGAGTCGATGAAAGCAATGAAAGAAGAATTAGAGTTCGTGAGAACCAACAAAGTGTGGGATCCGGATCGACCCTCCTCCTAGCATGAGCTATTGGGAACAAATGGGTTCCCAAAGTTAAACGCAAAGGCAAGTTAATAGAAAGATACAAGGCACGATTGGTGGCAAAAAGTTTTACTCAAGAAACTGGAATAAATTATGAGGAATTTTTTTTTACCAATTGTGAAGTTTACCTCAGTTCACTTACTTTAGGCTATTGTTGCACGTTTGGATGTAGAATTACACCAAATGGACTTGAAGACAGCTTTTCTCAATGAAGAACTAAATGAGGAAATCGACATGGAACAACTTGTAGGTGTCATCATTAAAGGCCAAGAACATATCGTCTGAAATTGAAAAGATATATTTATGGCTTGAAGCAGTCTTCAAGGCAATGTTATTTGTAATTTCACAAGGAGGTCATCTCATATGATTTTATCACGATCAATGAAGACCATTGCATCTATGTGAAAAAGTCCAATGGAATGTTTGTAATTCTTTCCTTATATGTGGATGATATATTATAGGCAAAACAATTTGGAGTATTGGCTTTCAAATTCATTTGACATGAATGACATGGGTAAGCAAACTATAAATCACGCTAAGATCCAAATATCGTTCCAATAAATTTTTAGTCCTGTCTCAAGAAACATACATAAAGAAAATTTTGGAACGTTTTTGAATGAATACCGCAAAACCCATGGATACTCATATAGCAAGAGGTGAAACTTTAAGTCTTGATATGTGTCCAAAGACTAAAGACAAGAAAAGAAAAACATGTCTCGAGTTCCATATTCAGGTGTTGTCAAGAGCTTGATGTACACTATGATGTCTGCTTGTTTGGAAATTTGTTATGCCATAGGTGTGGTAGCAGGTATCAATCCAATCCTGAAACAAATCATTGGAAAGCTTTAAAGAAGTTTTTATTTGATACCTGAAAGGAACAACAGCAAATTATTTACTATGCTTTAGTGGATCTGATTTACTCCTGAGAGGTTGTACATATGTTGATTGGACTGGTGACCAGAATGGTCTCCGGCCATATTTTCTTACTTATTGGTGTAGTATTTCACAAAAAGTAAAAAAATAAACTTGCACGGTGCTTTTGTCTATGGAAGCTGAATTTGTGGCTTGTGCATCTGTAGTTTTGGTTAAGGATTCTTTGAGCATTTTCATATTACGAAGAATTCTCGTGGATTCAATGATTTTTATATTGTGGTAGTCATGAGGCTATTGCATATACAAAGGATCCTAAGTTTCATAATAAGACCAAACAAATTAATTTCAAGTACATATAACTTTGTGAGACATCATGTCAAGTGGAGAAATAGCATTGCAATACATACCTACGTAAAGATGATAGTTGATCCTCTTAAAAATCAATATCTAGAGACATGTTAGAAAAGCTCTTGTAAACCTTAATAGGTATAGCTCTTGATGCTCCGGAGTCGAACGAACTATTTATCGGTATGAATTATGTGTGTTATTGACATAGTACCGATTTGACTCTAGTCCATGTGCGAAGTGAGATGTTGGATATTGGGGCGTGGGTCGCCCATGTGACCGACCCGACCATCTAGAGGAGATAAAGATGAGGGAAGTTAATATGGCGTTTATTTTCCTTTAAAATATAAAACTCGTTGCTTATTAATATAGAAAATAGGCTTCGGAACGCTTGACAGGAAGTTCACGTTAACTTCTCTATAGAAAAACTTCCTCTTTACAGAAATTCTCTTCTTCTTATTCAATGGAGATATTGATATCTAATATTCTCCCAACAAACACAAAAACACACGAAGAGAAAAGACATCTAGTTTATGGATTAAACTTCGTTTCCTAGTGAATCGAAGTTCGACTTGGGGTAACTTTTTTTTGATGCGAGTTCAATGATTCTTACGCCGTTATTAACAGGTACGTGATTGTTCTCGCCCCACGATCTATTCTTATAGAACTGTATTCATTGATACAGCCGAATTCATGTCATGAATATAGTAAATGCACCCTGATAACTATGAGGTAGCTAGCAAGATATACATCTTTAAAGTGACAACTTTGAAAATACAAAGTTAGAGTCGCTCTGGAAATACCACAACATTATGAGGTTTTTGTTGGAGGGTCTCCGTCGTCTCTTAATCATATGGAATTTAAAAATACTTTTTTTTATATATATAATAAACAAGGTGTGCTGAATTATGGGACGCAATTAAAATAGAGAAATTTTCAGAAATGACTATAGTTTGGTAGCTTATTGCAGGTCGTAGCTATACTTTCGGTATTTACCATTCGTAGCTAGTATTTCTGACTCTTACATTAAAAGAGACATGATTATGATTCTTAGATGTTGAATATTTTAAATTATATATCTACTGTTCTTTGTTTAATATCTAGCTGATTTTTTTATTTTTTTTTTGAATGAAATCGCCAAGGGACAGTGGGTTGCTAAAAATGATGAAAAGCAATTGGGCCTGCATTTAATTTTGGGCTGGTTCAATCGACTAATATCTATCCGGTAGCTCATATTTACTTTTTAATCAAAATAATTGGCAGCCTCTAGCGAATATCAATTTCCCATCATCTTCATCACAATTGTTAGAGAAATACACATGTCCCTCATTGATTAACAATTCTCCAAAAAGGTTCACTCCATTCACTACGTTAATATTTTAGATTGAATTTTCAAATTATTTATTTCACAATAATTATCCAGGATTGTCCTCTGAATGTTGTCACACATGATGTGTTTGATGTACTTTTGGGTGTTAGCACTAGTCTTATTGTCTTTGTTAAAGTCCCACGTATTGAGATACGTTTTGAAGTACTGTATTGTATGATTTTAGACAATTTTAACATTATAAATTAACTTTTGAGTTGGGTTAAACCCATTTCTTTAAATATTGTATCAATTTTTTGCTGATTATCCTTCTTTTTTGGGTGGTCTTTAATTTTTTGCCTTTCAAATTGGTGGTCTTTAATTTTTTCCTTCACCTAATACCCCGGTGCTCTAAGGCTCGAATCCCGCCGATTGCCCTTCTTTTGGGGTGGTCTTTTAATTTTTGCCCTTCAAATTGGTGTCTTTAATTTTCGCCGCTTCGCCTAATCCCCGGCGTTTTGGCTCGAACCCCGAAATTAGTACAAATAAGAAAGATTTTCGCAAGCATGTATATTTGGATTCGCAAGACGTAGTTTCGTCTTAACTCGCCCTTAAGCCGTAATTTGAAGGCAAAACTCGCCTTAAAATAATTATTATGGACAGGTAAAATTTTGCCTTTTTATTAATTTTGAAGGAAGTAATATCTTCTCCAAGCTGTAAATAGGCACTAATCTTCGGCAACAAAGAGGCTTAATTTAATTCCAACCGAGACTTAATTCAAATCCGAAAAAAATCAACACACACCCTCACTGTCATGCTTAGGGATACATGGTAGTTGCTTTTCATCCCACCCAGGTTCTGTGGACATATTAAGAGTTAAAAGTGTGTCTTCTCATGGCAATGAACTTCAAACAAAAGCCATGCAAAAATTCTACTTGCGAATCTAAATTTTACATTGCGATATTTTTTAAAATTTTTGACTAAGCAAGAATTCGAACCCAAAATCAAGGAATTTTTTGCGAAGGATAAAAGTTAATGATTTCAAATTTGAGTGGCAAAAATTAAAGACCACCCCAAAATAAGGGCATTCGTGCGAATTACCCATATGGTATTGAGTTAGACCCATTTCTAATGTTATTATTAAATTAAATAAATCTGAATACTCTTGTTAAATCATACATGCTTGAAATGTCTAGTTGTAGGCACACAATGGAGAGTGTTAGAATGCCGCATTAATTGTGTATGAATTATAGTCTCTTCATATGGTGTTAGAACAATTTTTACCTTATTATGTGATGCAGTAGTAAAAAGCTTTTTTGTTTGACCGTGATTTTTTTCTTATGACTTTTAAATATTCTAATTAATTGTTAATTCTTGTAACTTATAAAAAAATTTAATATATAGTTTCTAAGTATACATAATTTTTTTTTTTAATGATTCTATGTTCAAATTTACATAGAAAATTAAATAGTTTGAATTTCATACTTAGAATCGTCTCACATAAATAAAATAGAACAGAAGGAGTAGTTCTAAAAGTTGAGTAAGTCCAAATTTTATTTTCTAAATCAGTCTTCAATATTGCAAACTAATAGGTATAGTTTAAGATTTGTTGAAGCGGCTAATTAAGGTACTGTGAAAAACTGATCTGCCAACTCCCAAATAGTGGTTGATGTGTAGCGACTCACTTAAGTAGGTTGTTGTCATTTGTCAGAAAATGAGTTATAAGATTAAAGAGTTTATTCTTGGGAAAATTAAGCCATTTACTATTCGGTCATCTAGTTTATAAAATATTTAAACAATGTATAGATAGTGTATAGTTTATACTATTAAATACACAACACTATACATACCTATACATATTATATACATACTTATACACTACCTATACAAACGTAGTGTATATACTTCGACCATATTTGATAAACTAGATGGCAGAAGCATATTTATGTTGTTTCCCTTTATTCTTTGTGCTTTATAATATTGTATTGTGTTTAGTGTGTGAAATATATTTTTTGGGTTTCTCATTCGATTTTTTATATTTGTATTTTGGGGTGATTAAATTCGGATTCATATCGTAGAGTCTCATACACGGCAAAACACTCTCTATCAAAAACGATAATTATATGAGGGCTCAAACCAGTAGGCCTCTAATTATAAATTAGGGAATACTTATTAATCAACCAGATCCATTGGTGATTAGCGTGTGATATCACTTTGATTACATATACATCTTAGGTGAATGTCTTTATCATGATCAACTTAAAATGTAGCTTCTCGACCTGTGAAATTCACTTTTAAGCTAGAAAACGAAAGGTAAAAACTAGAGGTTAAAATGACATTTTATATTTTCAACTAGATAAAGTGCATAGCCTTCGATATTGTTTTAGGATTCAAATTTTATATAGGAAGGCCGGGTGGAAAAGATATTATACATTCAAATCACTTATAAGGTGATTACATGTAAATTTTAATGTCAAACATTAAATGATATATCTCAAAAATAGAAAGAACCCGTTATTTACAGATTAAACTATACCCGATAATGTTTAAACATTTGCACTAACAATGTATATAAATTAAATCCTTTATTGTATCATCCATTTGAAATTAACTCTTTTTTTTTTTTTTTTTTTTTTTTAATTTTCACTAATGAATATGAACCATCTAGGAGTATGATGGAATGGTAAAAGTGCCTTCACCCTTAATAAGTGGCATAGACACGTATTTACAAAAGGAGATTCAAATAAAAAAACTACAATGTCATAGTCAGGGTTCTTACTTGTGACTTACAACAACTTTTTAATCCCCTTTAATTTATCACTACACACTAGAACTTTCACTTAAATTAAGTGTCACGCCCCAAACTCGTTTGACGAACACGCACACCCACGTGCCCGACCGTACGCGACCGAGCGAACCAAGTGGTCAATGTTGAATCAACATGTGATATCAAAACATAATTGAACGCGGAAAACAACGAAACACATACCGATATACTAAAGGTCCGATTGGAATCATAATGCGTTACTTAGACAATACCGAAATATCTAAACGTAGCCAACATGGCTAAACCAAACAATCGAACAACTCGCCAACAAGGCTAACATAATAAATATTTCCGACCGTCCGGATCGTGTCTACGAAGCCTCTAATGAATACAAAAGGTATCCGTTCTGAAAAGTTTAAGAATCGCCCGATATCGCCCGTTGAAAACTTGGGGCTCACCAAAGTAGCCGATACGAACACTCCCAAGTAGCCGGATCGTCAACTCAGATTGCCGTTGCTCGCATCGCGAGATGCGCCCCCAAGCAATAAAGGACATCAAGACATTTGAATTGTACTGGTATGTAAAGCAATCGAAGCAATAAAATCTTTTGGAATCGAAACTCGAAACTCGAACTAAACAGAAAGCGAGAAGTCAAGTATTCCCTCGGTTTCCGGATGAAGAATCACCTGTAAAACTGTAAATATAAACTGTGGCCTCAGGCCCAAATAATGTGCACAAAAACTGTGGCCTCAGGCCCAAGCAATACGTATGCATAAACCGCGTGGCCTATGGCCCAAAATACGTATACATGTGCTCAACATTAACAATTTACAAGACCGAGATCGTTATAGGCGATAGCATGATAATCGTTTTCGATTATGAGACTATGCAAATAATCGGTTATACATCGATCGAGACTCATGTGATGACAATGCATAAGTCTATAAAGATTATGTCTTGAGTTCATAATGTTCAAAGTGACAACCATGAACGAATTCTCAGAATCGCAACCCCGTAAGATAACATTATGTCATATCATTTCTAAACTAGGGCTAAACTATATTCTCGAGTCAAATTACCGAGAAGTATAAAGAATGAGGCGTAAGGAGAATCATGAATATTCCCTAACGTAGATAGTTAGCCTCACATACTGGTAATCGCTCCAATCCAACGAACTAAACTGCTTTTCTGACGTAGAACACCAACCCTCTAGCTTTGAATCACTTGGGAAGGATTTACCTTGGAAATCCTATGTTTTGTCAAGAATCATGTTACTAATCATGAATAATTGTCGGAATTACGTAGGAATCGTTAGAGCGATCTTACCTTGACGTGGGAGAATGAGGAGAGGAGAGAGCGATCTTACCTTGACGTGGGAGAATGAGGAGAGGAGGAAAACGGCTGCTTGGGGCTTTAGAACGAAGTTGCAATGTCTAATAACTGAAATTTCGTGTTAAGTGTTGAATTTATAGCATGGGTCATTTTGGACCCCTTGGCTCGCTGAGCGCGGTCTATGGCTTGCCCCTGCCTCGCTTTGGGCCTCGCTCGGTGAGCTCCCTTGTCCATTTTACACTTATAATTTTCTTGACTTTGTCCCACTTTTGGACCCCTACCTCACTGAGCGCGGTCCAAGGTGAGCCGTTGCCTCCCTTTGGGCCTCGCTTCGTTGCCTCCCCCCGTCAATTTTACACAAAGTCGATAAGATTGGTAAAACGGGAATAACTCTAAGAACGAGCTCCTGTCGGCTTCACAATATACCGGTGGAAACATATTTCAAAAGGATACAACTTTCATGTTTTACGTTTCCTCAAATTCCCAACATATTCGAAACTGAGATGGAAGGCAGACGTATTGAAAACTTAGCCGATTCTATCGAATCTGAGCACCCCTCTATTAGCCATTTTGAGACGATCATATCTCCTTGATCCGGACTCCTATATGCCTGGAAAGGTATTTCCATGTACTACAACTTTAATTAAGGAACCTTTTCCAAATTCCCAACGAATCAAGGTGTTATGCTTGCTTCGAAATAGGCCCTACCCACTTTCGCAAACGTTCAAATTTCCTCCGAAACTCTAACGATACGAGTCTAACCTTTATTTTAAGATACGAGGTGTTACATTAAGGGATTTAACAATTTATATATAATAATAATAAAAAAATCTACTTTACCCTATTTACACAATAAAGTTATTTAACGAAACAAATTTAATTGAATACATTCCCTTACTATCTTCTACTCTATCTTAGCGGATATCTCCGATTTGAGCCTTAGGATCAAAGTCCTCTTTTGTAGGACCAACCCTCTTTTCATTATCATTGCTCTTATTGTTGTCTCATAACAACTGGTATCAAAGCGAATCAACGGACGAGTATGACAAAGCAGTGTATTTATAGGTTAGTGGCTCAATTTTGATCATTATAATACCGAATGATGCGCGCAGACATGTGAATAATCAAAATTGACTTGTGGATCGTGGTAATGGGCCACATTAACTTAGTTTGAGGATTATTGTTGGCGAACAAAGTTTCACATCGATAAATGAAAAGATTAGCGTGACCAACATATAAGGTGTGAATCTCTTAATGGTGTGAGACCTTTTAAGGAAAATCGCGGAGGACTTCAAAATACGACAATATCACATCACGTATTGGAAATATCTAGAGGTTATTAACAACTACTCCCTCCATTCCACTTTATGTGACAAAGTTCAAAGTATTTAGCCACAAAGCACTTAATTTTTCAAAATATAAATTCTTCAAACTTTTGATTATATTTATATTTTAAAAAACTACCTGCATATAAAATATACTTTTAAGTCAAGGAAATGTGTGCGCCAAAATAAAACTCTTTGACTCTCCAACTTGTACAATTGTCTGATGAATTGCTAGAGGAAGTATATTGAATATAAAATCTCAGCCACTTAGCATTTGTGGGTGTTGGTAGTACAGAGGAAGAAGGGCAAATGGCTGCCACAGAGTGGGAGACAATATTTTTGTATGGTAAATCCATGGATAATGTTAATCATATGATATAGTGGGCGACTCAAAAAGATATGTCGCAAAGTTTTTGGCCTTTACGTTATTTTCCACTAACATTATGGTCCAATTTAATAATTACTATAGCAAACATCAGGTTATTAGGTTTGAATTAGGTACAGGTCATAATCATTGGTAGTACAGGGGCCCTCAATTGGTCTTGTACTTGTCTTTTGAATATTATTAGGACAAAATCCAATACATTGTATAGGAAAAGGGTTTCAATTTGCTCCTCATGTTTGCGGTTTGATTTAAATACATCATTCGTTAATCTATCGGCTTATAAATATCCTCGCTGTCAAAAATCGGTTCATTTATGCATGTGGCAGTACAATTTCCACTGTGTAAGAGATGGTCTGATATATCTGAATCTTTTCCATTAATTGTTCAAGGTATATTTTTAAAAATTTAATTGTTCAAGGGCATGCTTCAAAATATTGCTCGATTGAAGACATTCTCCACACTAAGGGCCAGGGTCATTTGATTTTTGGTTAGAGTTATTCATGTATTAAAACTAGTATAGCTGATATGATGTTTGATAGCTTTTTAGTTTTTTTTTTTTTTAAAATAAAACTCAACACATCAAGTACAATGTTTGGTTATATTTTGCAATCTCACATCAATATATGTATTAGTTTACACAAGGTATAAAAGATGAAATAACTAAATCCCCCATAATTAATTAATCCATTATTAATCATGATAACTCGAACCAATAGCCAAAGATAATGTAGAAAACCTATTGAATCAGCCAAATTGCACTATATAAATAATTTAATTAGGAAACTGCAGCAATGAATAAGATTATAATGGAAACGTCATGTATATCGTTCAAGAAAACGAGGATAAGCAGGATATACTTATCATACATGGATTCAGTTATCAGAGATGAATATACTAGTAGCAGAGTCTCACCACTTACGTTGATGTTATTAATGTTACAATTAGATTGCAAATTAATTAAAACAAATTATATCTGCGGCCTATCTATACATCATTTTTATAATCACTCATCATTTTATTCTCAAAATCTTTGCGAGCCAAGTTTCTTCGAGGATCAAAAGACTTATTCTAAGTTCCCTTAAATTTGAAAGCATGTTAAACTAGAAAGGATTTTTTTTTGAAAGCATGTTAAACTAGAAAGGATTTTTTTTCTTTCATGTGAACGACCGTAAATTGTATTGAAAGTTTTTCGTGTTATACAACAAATTGAGAAAGATCAATCTTCTATGTACCGTACTTTTTTTGTACCTCAAAAAGATGGTCCTCCTTATGATGCTACTGACGTCCGTCCGAAGTGCAAGGGTTAAACTCATATACAACTAGGATAGGATTGTGCACGCTGGACCTTTCAAGTCCTCATATTTTGACGGAGTTTACCGTACCTCCATCCTGTGACGTTACGTTAAGCGGCTAATAATATTTAGTTTATGTTCGACCACCGTTATGCTAGAAGAAAGGTTCCACACAAGCTCCCGTAATGCGCCTTTGTGGCAGGACCGCTAGGGGAGCTACTCCGGATATGGATGTAGTGAAGTATTAAATCAAACACATATCATTGAATTTGTTCACTAGTTGAATAGTGTAATGACATCTTTACAAGACGAACTACATCGAAATAAATACGCCGATCAAGATCTCATCTTACAAACGATAGTTCCTATACTTTTTGAGAAGAAATCTGCACAAGAATCTTCACAGGAACTTATGAAATTTTAGAGGACGAGAAGAAATTTTCTGAACTTTGAGAAGGAGAAAAGCATTAAGGAGTTCTGCCAAAGAAAATCCTTTTACATAACATAAAGATACAACGGCTAGGAAGAGTCCTACCGTTGTATCCCTCCCTAATTTTATTTGATCTCAAATATCTAACAAATTATATATTTATATATTAACTTATTAATATGACATGAATCTGGGTTGATCCATATGGGTGACCCGATCCAATTTCTTCATTTAGATTAAATGCAGGGGTCATGCAAATAAATAGACCTCCTCCCTTCTTTTTTCGATTAATGAGATTATTTAAAAATTAGAAGATGCTTTCCTATCTACGGTCCCTCGGAGCTACGCCTATTTACATCTCCTTGAGTAACTTAAAATTTAAGTTTAGTTCTCGAAAATTTTACATTGTCATGATGAAGCTGCACACATTCATGTAAATGTTACACAAAAGTGTAACAATCTCTGGACTTCTACTAGAAAATCCAGTTCGTAGCCTTATTTCTTGTTCATTATTTTATATGTCATTTAGTTAATGTACACACAATTGTTTGTTACTAAATTTGTTTATCATCCCACTATTCGGGGCTGACAGGCTAGATCTATTATTTGACCCTTTGGTATCACCTAGGGTCGTAGATTATATACTTTCACCATAACTTGATGAAAGAAAATGAATCAATAAACTGAACAAAGTTGCGTAATTTCTTATGCTTAATGGGTTGACTAGAAAAAAAGTCACAAAGCGAAAAAGCTTCTTGTGGAATACGTCAATAATCACTTGCATTTGATCCATACATAAAAATTACATTGTTTGATTGGA
>NW_026715330.1:0-19625 GCF_029784015.1 Lycium ferocissimum | reverse complement strand
GTTTTTAACCCGGTATATTTATGTATATATGCATATCGAGCCGGAAATATGCAATTGACTAAGATACCCACAACTAAATAAATAAAATATCTTATCAATTAAAATCGTTTCAAATATAGCCAAGTTTTAACAAAGTAATCAATTAATTTTTAAAAAATACGGCTAATTCCATAAAATAGTCTTGATTTACAAACATGGCCTTAATTGAATCAAACCAAGAGGTTGGTCATTTCAATTATGGCCCTAATTGACTAATCAATTGATTATTTCAATTGTAGCCGTATTTAAACACATAATAAGTGATTTACAAATATAACCACAATTATTTATCTAACTCAATTAGGATTTACTTGATTATGCGAGAAATTAATATTTGACAAGTGAAATGGTTATATTATCTCATTAATCAAATTTCTTGAATTAAACGGAAGTAAATTGTTTGCTAATTGATTTATGATAATTTAAACAATCAAATAACAATTGTTTTAAATTATTCCCTTAATTAAGTTTAGAAAATATCTCATAATTATTGCAAAAATATGTAAATTAATTTCCAAATGATTTATAGTATTATAGAAACTATTTTGCCAAATGAAATGGCAAAAATATTAACTAAAAAAATTTTAAAAAATCATTTTGACTTGTAGAAAATACATATTTCACTCTAGTTTAATTGTCACGCCCCCGAATCATGGCCCTCGGGCGTAACACGACACTTGATGGTTGGTTGAAACGGTGATAGAGCGAACCACGTGGCGTGCGACCCAACATGGGCATGAGAGCGTGCGGAATAAACTATGAACATGCATAATTTAAGTAAAGCGTGAGACCGCAAATCGTAAGTCTGAAAATATCATAACATCATAATAATAATGAGCCAAAATGGCTAGACGACTCTAAATATCTTCACATAACATAACCGACTAGTCTGTGAAACCTCACAACATGGTGTTGACCGCAACACATGATTGCGGGACAAAGCCCCCGAAGTACGTAGCTAGAATCATGATAACTATCATAAAAGTAAATAGTGACAAGACCCGGAAAAGATGAGGCTCGCCCAACAGTGATACGTGCAATATCCTGCGGGTAGATGTGTCGCCTGTAAGTCCGTGTCTGCGTCGTGAAATGCGGGCCTCGGGCATAGGAAAGGGACATTAGTACATTAAATGTACTAGCATGTAAAGCAACTTAGTGAAATAAACATGGCATAGGAAATAACATGATAAGACACGAAATTGTAGCCCGGTCATGAACATGAACATGAATACATACATACATACATACATACGTACATACATATATATATATATATATATATATATATATATATATATATATATATATATATATATACATGAGTAAAAATATATGTGGGAGAGCATTAATGTAACCGATGAAACCACTCACGTTAGTATACGCGTACGATCTATGCCCGATCGGCCGAAGCCATTTGTACCTTGTTGGGGTACAAGACATGAACATGACATGAATGGATCCAAATCCCTCAATGGGGGACAATATGAAGGAATCGTCCTAACTAGGCGGCGGAGCGATCCTTATCCTACGTTGTAAACATAGTTTCAAGTATAAAACCTTCTCGGTAATACGTAACAACTCCCAAAACATGGACGTGATATAATTGGCTAAGAAGCCTATGAATTTCATAAAATGACTTGTATTATAACATGAATACAGTTATATAATATACTTGCATGAAAACGTGTAGGCATGTAGGATTTTCATGATATTAAGCATAATAGTTCATAACTTGTATTATAGAACCCGTAGGGAGCGAGTGCGTTGGGAAGACCTCCCGACCTGTTTCAAAATGCACCCCAGCAGCATTGGAAAGCTGAGTCCAAATATATGCATAAGTTCTAAAAGACCATCCGGACCTCTCGGAATCGATGAATTCCGAAAAGGTCCGTTTAACCAAAAGTCAACTTTGAGTCAACTCTTTTATGCTTTAAGTCCAAACTTCCCACAAAGTCGCCAAATCAAATCCAAAGACCTCGAAGTGTGTCATAGTGCTCTTGGGTCAAATGTATGAGCTAAACAAGCTCGGGGAAGGGTCAAAAGTGTCGAAAAGACTATAACGACCAAACGAGCCGTTACATCGATACCCTATTAAACCATCGCTCATCCTCAAGCGACGAAGGGAAAAGAACGAAAAAGTACCTGAATCGGCAAACAACTGAGGATATCGGTGACGCATGTCGGACTCAGCCTCCCAAGTGGCCTCCTCAATAGGATGATGCTTCCATTGCACCTTCGCGAGCTTATCTCCTTAGACCTCGGCAACTTTCGAAACACAAGCATCCAAAATCGCAATAGGCTCCTCCTTGTAAGTCAAATTCTCATCAAGCAATACCGAGTCCCAACGAACAATATAAGTATCATCGACATGATATTTCTTCAGCATAGACACATGAAAAGCTGGATGAACGCCTTCCAAGCCTGGTGGCAAGGCCAACTCATAAGCAATATCGCCCACGATCGGGGATCTCGAAATGACATAAGGCTCGGTGAGTGAGAAAAACCCTGACCATCTAGGTCACCAATCTTTTTTTTAGGGACCCAATATACCTCGGACTCACATTACCTCTCTTCCCAAATATTATAACACCATTCATGGGTGAAATCTTCAATAGAATATGATCACCCGACGAGCGAACTCTCTCTCTCGGACCTTAGGTCCTCGTACTGGCCACTCAGCTGCGAAAAGCAGCCTGGCACAGACCCTCACCTTCTCGAGAGACTGCCAGTCAGGATCCGTACCCCAAGGGTCAAACCTCAAATACATCAAACCAACCAACCAGAGATCTACATCTCCTACCATACAAGCCTCAAAAGGCGCCATGTCGATACTTGAGTGATAATTGTTGTTGTACGCAAACCCTGCCAACGGCAAGTACTGATCCCAATGACTACCAAAGTTTATAATGCAAGCCCTCAACATATCCTCGAGCACCTGGATGGTCAGCTCGGACTACCCATTGATTTGGGGCTGAAAAGTTGTACTAAGATCCACTCGGGTACCCAACTCATCATGAAAAGCTCTTCAGAAATGGAAAGTGAAGATAGTACCCCGATTAGATATGATAGAAATAGGAACCCCATGCAATCTCATAATATCACAAATGTACAACTTGGCTAACTTCTCCGTAGAATAAGAAACCTGAACTGGAATGAAATGAGCGAACTTAGTCAACTGATCAATTATCACCCAAATCAAATCAAACTTACCTAGGGTCTTCGGTAGACCCACAACGAAATCCACAACAATCCTCTCCTACTTCCACTCGGGTATGGGCATCCTGCGAAGTACACCACCGGGTTCTTTAGTGCTCATTCTTAACATCTTGACAATTACCACACTTAGCCACAAAATCGGCAATATCTCTCTCTCATATAGCGCCATGTAATGCGCCTCAAATCACGATACATCTTAGTCGCCCTCGGATGAATAGAATATCGAGAGCTATGGGTCTTAGTCAAAATAAAATGAATCAAGTCACACGAGGAACGTACACGCACCCGCCCAATCCTCAAAGTACCCTCGGAATCAATCATGGCTTCCTTTGCCTCCTCTCGTAACCCTATCTCAATCTTTTCAATGACATTCTCGAACCGATGAGTCCTGACCTGGTCTAACAAGGACGATCATGCCTCAACACAAGCTAAAACTCTATCTGGAGCTAAAATATCAAGGCGAACGAAATTATTAGCCAGAGTTTAAAGCTCCATGGCCAACAGACGCTCGGAAAAAACCAAACGGGCTAACTCCCCATACTCATGGCCTTGTGACTCAAGGCATCGAAGAACAAATTGGCTTTCCTAGATGAGAAACAATAGAGATGTCATAGTCCTTTAGGAGCTCCATCCATCGGAGCTTCACGAATTAAGATCTCTGTGGGTAAACATGTACGGAAGGCAATGGTGATTGATGAAAACCTCACAATGGATACCATTACAAGTAATGCCTCCGGATCTTCAAAGCGAAGACCACGGCTAACAAGTCCAATCATAGGGTACGGTAATTCCTTTCATGAACCTTAAATTGACGGGAAGCATAGGCAAGAAATCTACTCGTACATCAAAACATCACCCAAACCCACACGGGATGCATCACAATAGAATGAGAAATCCTTACCCTCCGTGGATAATGCTAGAATTGAGGCCTAAGTCAAAAGGGTCTCGAGGCCTTTTGAAAGCTCTCCTCGCAATCATCAGACAATTGGAAGGAACATCCTTCGGAGTCAACTTTGGTCAATGACAAAGCAATAGAAATGAAACCCTTCCACAAATCGGTAGTAATGGCTAAACCCATGATACTATGGAACTCGATCACGATAGTGGGTCTCACCCAATCCCTCACTGCCTCAATCTTTCGAGGATCAACAATGATCCCTTCATTAGACACAATGTGGCCCAAAAACGCCACAGACTCCAACCAAAACTCACACTTCAAAAACTTAGAAAACAAACTATTCTTCTTCAACAACCTAAGTATAGTGCAAAAATGGCTCTTATGCTCCTCTCTACTCTTGGAATACACCAAGATATCATCGATAAACACAATCACAAAGGAGTCAAGAAATGGCCTAAAGATGCCATTTATCAAAGTCATGAATACGTGGCATTGGTAAGCCTAAATGACATCACCAAACTCATAAATGCCCGTATCTCGTCGAAAATTTGTCTTCGAATATCCTCGGCCACGATCTATAGGCGATGGTAGCACGAACGCAAGTCAATCTTCGAGAACACTAATGCACCTTGAAGGGGTCAAATAAGTCATCAATACGAGGCATGGGACACTTGTTCCAAGTAGTAACCTTGTTCAGCTGGCGATAATTAATGCACATCCTCATAAATCCATCTTTCTTCTTCACAAACAACACAAGAGCACCCCAAGGGGAGACACTCGGTCTAATGAACCCCTTGCTCAATAAATCCTATAACTGCTCCTTAAGCTCTCTTAACTCGGCAGGTGCCATCCGATATGGCAGAATAGAAATAGGACGGGTGCCCGGATCCAAGTCAATATCGCGATCGAGTGGCATACTCCATAGATCGGATGGGAATATCTCCGCGAACTCGCTCACAATGGAAATGGACTCAAGGGGTGGAGATGGAACAGTAGTGTTACGATCATGAGCCAGATAAGCTATACACCCCTTGTTGACTAATTTCTTTGCCTGAAGAAAGGAAATAATCTTCTTCGAGGCTGGGACTAGGAGTACCTTCTACTTAAGTCTAGGAATGCCGGCGCATAGCTAAAGTGACTATCTTGGCATGACGGTCAAGATCGCGTGATAAGGAAAAGCCGTCATACCCAAAATAATATTGAAATCTACCATATCAAGTATCATCAAGTCTACCCATGTGTCATAACCCATAAAAGTAACCAAGCATGACCGAAATACTCAATCAACCATAATAGAATCTCCGACTGGAGTAGACACATGAATAGGTACTTGTCACACCCCACCCTTGGTAAGGCGTGATTGGCACCCGATACCTTACGGAAATCGAGCGAACCCAATTATAACTTGTATTCTCTATGTATCGAATGACAAAATAAGGCTAAGGCTAGATATGAACATAATATCATGTATAAATATATGTCCAATGGACCCACGACACAAATATAACGACCGGCAGAACATAACGAAGCAATACACGAGGAGCAGCCTGCCAAGCCTCATGAACATGGTGAGTAATCAAGTCGGGACGGGGCCACGACATGCCACGAACAAAAATCATACAAACACATATACATCCAGACTCGGCAGCGCTCCAAGAAGAAGTGGAGCTCACCAATCATTACTGGTACCTGAAGGCAGCCTACGATGAAAGATCCTCATCTTGTCTATCCACACCTGCGGGCATGAACGCAGCGTCCACAAGAAGGAACGTCAGTACGAATAATGTACTTAGTATGTAAGGCATGAATAGTAATATAGTAAGCTATACCGAACATGAAAAATAATATAATGAACGTATGAAGATAAAGTAATATAAAAGAGATCAACCTGTGCCTCGGAATGCCCTTTTAAGGCGAATGTCGTGGAAGCTTAGCTTTTAAAAAAAGACTTTTTCATATATATCCATATATAATATCTTGTCCGGCCGTTAAGGCACGGTAATATATATAGCATCTTGCCCGGCCATTAAGGCACGGTAATATATAAAGCATCTTGCCCGACCACATAGGCGCGGTGTTATCTTGCCTGGCCATATAGGCGCGGTGTTATCTTGCCTGGCCATATAAGCGCGGTGTTATCTTGCCAGACCATATAGGCGCGGTGTTATCTTGCCCGGCCATGTAAGCACAGTATTATCTTGCCCAGCCATGTAGGCGCGGTGTTATCGGTCGATCGGTGGGATGCAATGCAAACATACATACATACACATAAAAATACATAAACGAAATCAACGTCATTATTAGCATTACCATCGTCACTATATCATTACTTGAAGAATTAACCATCGTATGATGAAATCGATAATATCACGGGAGTCTCGAGAATCATAAACTTAGGTAGCACTGAAAATATAATCGTTATCTTCGCTATATCTCACCTCGAAGGAACGAATGACATGAGATGAGACCATCAACAATAAGTAAGATCAACAGATACATGGAATGGCTCAATAATCTCATAATGCTCTCAAATTATAGCTTCGAAGTTTCTAGAACAGAATCATCATCGTCACAGTCATCATAGAACATTTTTCATTTAACGTCATAAGAAGCTTTAAGAGCCATAACCTTTTAGCTTTTGAAAACAAGGAGGTTGTAGAAATATTTATGGAATCATGCCTTTGAAAGAAAGGGACGAGCCATAACATACCTTTTTGGTCACCTTAACTTTAACTACTCAACGTTTGTCCTCCTAGGCTCGTAAATCTATATTCAAAAAAATTTATACTATTGTTAGACTCACCTTTATATGCTTGTCTTAGTCCTTCAATTAAATCCATTTAGAATGCGAAATTAGAAAGACCTCCCCTATTATATGCCCTGCTTGAAATCACAATACCAACAAAACACCAACTACAACAGCACCAACATCAACAACCTCATCATCAATACCAAAATATTCCATAAAACATCCCACACGATGTTTGTCTAATTTCTCAACCAACAACTTTATTATACAACCATTTCATCACTCTATCTTCGTAAATAAACCAAAAGTAATATTAATAAGGAGAGATTCGTACCTTATTTTTGTTAAAACATCAATATCTTCAATATCCACCTTGAATCCATCGTAAAATCATACTAGAATCATATCTATACATTTATCCGAGCTTCGATTAATATTCCGCCAGTTGAAAATTGCTTACTTTTTGATTCCCTCACTCCCTCTTCAAATTTTTTAGAATTTTCTGGTCAAATCTGGTGAAAAAAAGGGGTTTTTACCCTTTATATAGGAGTCAAATTCGGGTCGGGTTCACTATAGCATTTTTTGTCGCAGCATCTTGTAGCAAGTCGATTCTTGTGGGAAACGCAGCACGCGTTTACTTCTGTCAGCCGAACTTGTAATGTCCATAATTCTCTACTCCGATGTACTATTGTCACACCCTAATTTCCGTTAGGGCGTGATGGGCACCCGACCCTTATTTAGGGCCGAGCGAACCCGCGGACTCACATAATAGTCATCCTCCCGCTAGCTCTCAAATCCTGACACAAATATACATAACAAAAATTTATCGAAGAATAATATGTTTCTTTTTTTTCTCAAGTCAAATAAAATCTTGCAACATATAAAACTTACAATACAACACATAATCATACATCGGCTTACATAGCCGTTTCCATAGCTGACATCTAATACCCACGACAACGTACGCAAGTATCTAACACGAACATGAATCCATATCACAAAACTCGGACCCGTGACACTCCGGAGAAAATGGAGCTCGCCAATCCCGGCGGAACATCTTAACTGTATCTTGACTCGTGCAGGTGTACTGCGCGGCATGAAACGCCCCCCGAAGAAAGGGGATCGGTACGGAAGATGTCGAGAGTATGTAAAGCGACAAATACGATGGCCGAATCATATGGAAATAAAGAGGACAGAATGGTAGTACAGTAACTGGACCTCATAAGCTTACCTCGAACGTAAACCATGCGTTTCGAAAGCACTAATGGGCTGAGTAACATAAATAAAGAAATCATCATAACATATGCGTACACAACATGCCCCGGCCCTCCAATGAGGGACGCGGTAAGTAAAATCATCATATGTATGCACATACGACATGTACCGGCCCTCTAGTGAGGGACGCGGTGAAGGAAATCATCACATGCCATCCTCCACCTCCCCGTCATCACATCATCATCATCATAGGTATATATATATATGTATAACATGCCCCGGCCCTCCTGGTGAGGGACGCGGTGAATACGAGGAAACGTGCACTAATACATGCCTAGCCGGGACGCTTGTGAAAGAGTAGCTACGGCTATTCGCACGAGCGAGTAGTGAGAAAACCATATGCAATACAAAATGTACAACATTTTACGGAGACTCGAAGGCGTAACACAGATAACAGATCTCATAGCGGACCTTTAACAATAATCAGAGCATAAGTCTTTCGGATGTCGAAATATTTCATATCAGAATAATCTTTCTGGAGCATTTGCAAATTCCAAAGTAGGTCATCAAACTCAAATAAATATATATAACAGTCATTCTGTAGAAATTAGAAAGGTAGCTAAAACTTTCCTTAGTTTTTGTTTATTTCCCAAAGTAGTTCAAACGGAATAATAGGAAAAAATCAGGACAAAAGTGGACCCTCGGTCAAATGAGGTGGCGTATGTAAATTACGCATGTCAAACTTCATAAACGTCATTTATGAGTATTTCAAGGTAATCGGATTTCATTTGCACAAGTTTTAGAGGTTAAAACGATTTCTACTAACTATTCGCACAATAAACCATTCAATTCTTGAATGAAAAGACGTTTCTAGACGTGGATTACGAAGAGTAGAGTTGTCCCAGAAGTTCAAATTCGAGCCTAGTATATCTAAGACATGCCAAGAGAAGAAATGGGAGAGCTTTACATACCTTTCTTGCTTGTTAAGCTCGTCGAGACTCCAATCCCGTTTCGTCGAAATCCTACAAATGGTCACATTTACCAATTACTATTCATGAGGTTCAAACTTCCAACTTGGGTTTAGTATTTGCCTACCGAAATTTCGGCAGCATTTCCCCTATAAATATGACACCCGAGCATTTAACTCGGCTTAATTGTTAACAACAAGCCACAACAACATCAATAATTGACTAGAATCGCATTCTAACATAAATAGTCATCTTTCTACATAAGGCGACAACTTCCAAACTAATTTTACACTTTCAATCCAATATCGATGTTTTCATACTCATTTACTCATCAAGACCATTCCAACCTCGTTTGGAGGCATTACACATAATTTTACATATTATTCGCGAAATATACAAACTTTCCACGAAACCATAACTCATCCAAGGAAACTTCCATTCTTCGACAAACATATTCGTAACACATTATCATCTCTCAAATTCATTAACGACCATCACAACTAGCACTTAAGCAATGCATTCTCATAATTGCATATGAACTATGTTAGCACACATATACTTTCCTATAACACATATATGCAATTCTAATGCCAAACTTAAATCGTTAAACTTCCATTCGCATTATAGAGATCATAGCAACACAACTAACATTTTAAACAAAATAAATTCATCATTACTTCATCCCTCCATATCCCACGGCCAACATGCAAATTTACAACTTCATCCCATTTTCATTCAACTTCCATTTGCAATACAATTTCCATAATAACCACAACTAGAATACAACATAAAATCCAACTCATCTCAACTATACCACACACCTGTCCCATGCACGGCCACATGCATAAATTCATACCCACTTTGCAAACTTCCATATTTCTATATATTCTACTCATTTACATACACTACAACACAAACAAACCTTCAAAACATAATTAGAAGGGATGAATTCTTACCTTTGTCTTCAAGCTTCTTCACTCCACCAAATCATCCAAATGACAAAACCAATGGTCTATCTTCCGAAATAACTATACCAAGTTGTAAAGGGACCTTGAATTAGTATATATATCACAAGAAAATAATTTTTGGGAGGAGATTTCATGGGGTAGAAATTCCCCACCTAGGCCGAATGGCCTCTTTTTTTGTTCTTGATCTTCTTTGTTCTCCTCCTTCTTTATTTCTCTTGAATCTTCTAATGTTTAGTGCCAATTTAAGCACATGGAAATTAATAATGGACCATGGGTTGGAGCTAGCCTATGGCCGGCCACCATGCCACTTTAGACCTCTTCTTCTTTTTTTTTTTTCCATTTCCAAGCCAATTGCTTAGTCCATATTTTTTTTGGCCCAATTCAGTCTTTTCCAATATTTCCACCTCCAAAACTTTCGTAACCAACTTATATCAAGCAAAACCAAAACATAACATTGTCCTCAAAGTTTCTTATTGCACATATGAACTACGCCGTTTTTTTTTTTTTTTTTTTTTTTCAACTAGCAATGACATAAATAGCACAATCATGGACATAGGCTAATAAGCTTTACTATCATACTATACAGCGACGGGGACAATCAGGAGTACAAATAGCTACTGTACATATCTGTCTACGAGCCTCTAAACATAGTATACATATACATAGGAAGGGCCGGGTACTGCCGGGCCCGAATGTGTACACAAAAGTAGTACCAAGGAACTGGGCTCCGAAACAACTGGAGCGCTGCAAAATGCTGCTGAGAGAACTCCTAGGGATCAACTCCGGCTATCTGCTGACCTGCGCGGCATGAAACGCAGCGCCCACATGAAGGGGCGTCAGTACGAATAGTGTACCGAGTATGTAAGACATGGAAAATAACATAAACAAGAGCATAGACCATAAATAGCAACATCATGAGGTCACGGAGTTATACTGAGATAAGAAAATAACCTGTGCATAGGAACACCCTTTTCAGGCCGGAGATCATGCATGCTTGTTGTCTTTTTGAAAACAAAACATTTCTTTTCATAGGCATAGAAAATAGAGTTTATGTCATATCATAGTATCATAGCATAGCATAGTATACCATAGTATCATAGCATAGCATAGTAAATCATAGCACCGAACAGTGTCGGCTCGCCCACATAGTATAATTCCCGCGTCCGGGCATCCCGCGTCCGGGATGATATCAAGTCAAGTACGGATACATGCACCGTGAGTAACCCGGCGCTCATAGCGCTCCCTCCTTTTTCCCGCTTTTCCCCAAATACATTTTTATACATATATATATATATATATATATATCATGCGGGGGAGCCCAAGAAAATCGTGTATCCATCGGGGTGACGTAAGGTCGGAACCCCCGATCGCTTTATGGAGTAATCATGGTCGCTTTGTCTCACCTTGAAGGGACGATAATCATAAGGCGAGACTATCAACATAGAACTTGTCATAGCATATCGGGTTATAGGCATAGCATAGCTGACATCATAGAATCATAGGTATCATAGAATCATAGTATTCATAGAATCATAGCATTCATAGGATCACGGTCTTCATAGGATCGTAGTCGTCATGGGATCATAGTATCCATAGGATCATAGGCATCGTTCGCGTACTTAGAATCTTTAAAGGAAAGCACTATTCATGAGTAGAGCCGAGGATTCAAGAAATAGTTTAACGTTCTCATCTCGGCACTGGAATCATAGACTTGGAACCTTAAATCATAGAATTATCATTTTCTGCCATCCTAAAGTCATAGTCGTCGTCTTAGTCATTAAGGCTTGCAATATTGTAAAACTTAGTTTTTGGAGAAAAACGAATATTTTGGAAAACATTTGTAAACTTTTTAAGAAGGAAAATCATGTTTTGGAATCGAGGGATTAGTTAAAACAACTATGATTTAGTAGTTAAAATAATAACCAAAAACTTTTCTTAACTATAGAATGAAAATAAGTCAATGGGGACAATAGGAAAGAATTCGGGAATAGTGGGCCCTCCTCGAGTCAAATGAGGCGGCATATCAAATTTACGTATATTACAATTCATGGCGTCACTTGGGAGGGTCTTAGGGCGATCGAGTCCTATTTGTGCAAGTTCTGGATGTCCAAGAAGTTTTTCCAATATTTTATGCAAGTTCTAATTCAATTCTACCGAATGAATAGTAACTATTTTCAATCTTAGATTCCGAGAAAAGGAATGGTCTCGGGACACGTAGTCGACTTAGTACGTCTAAGACATGCCATAGAAAGAAGGGTGACGCCTTACATACCTCGTTTCGCTCCTTATGGCACTCCAAATTCAAGCTCCAACTTCGCCAAAATCTACAAATTGGTCATGTTTACCAAATGTTAGTTCAAGTGTCTAGAAGTAGAATCTCAAAGTGACACTTGTCTACCGGAATTTCGGCAAAGCACTTCCTTCCTCTTGTAAATACATCATTCCCCAAGAATCATCTTAGCCAATTCTCATCAACAACAATCCGGGAATTCAACCCGGCCAAACTAGCAATCATAATATCACAACCATATTAACAATTTCCAATTTCAATCCAAGATGCATTCTAACAACTTAATCAATATACTACTTTCATCAAGACCTTCCAACTCCAATGAAAACAATAACAACCTAATAATTCATACACCAACAATAACATACTAGCCTCATAATCTTCCATGCATGCAAGAACATTATATTCCATTTACATAAACTTACACAACAAGTCTCCAATCACCACAACTTCACTAAACTCATTAAGCTTCTATTTGCAACATGAAATCCATAATATAACAACCAAGATATTAAATAAAACATGCTCTCCATTCATTCATAAATCAACACAACTTCACTTCTTAGCCATTAAATCCTTACTTTACATCATTGAACTTACCATAATAACAACTACAATGCTAAATAAAATTAATTCACAATACCCTATCATGATCCATACCATACGGCCAACCCACTCCATGTACATATTTTTCATGAACTTCCATAGTTTCTACACTTAACATCAATAACCAACTCACAACATAACACAACATAACACACAACACATGCACACACACACGGATTGCCCCTAAGGGTCACGGCTACATGCAACATTCCTTTCTTCCACGAATTTCATCCACTTTAGCATACTACAACACATATAAACCATTCATACCCATAAAATAAGATTAAAACTCACCTTTTTCTTCAACTTCTCACTTGACCACAACTTGGCAACTTATATGATTATGAATTTTTCTTGCTCCAATAGATACTCCACCTTGCTAAGGGCCCTCCAATAGGTAGAAAACAATTTTTGAAGAAATTTTTGCCAAGGTCTTGTTGGCTCCTCTCTATGGCCGAAAGTTGGAGAAGTTTTTCTCCTTCTTTTTCTTGTTCTTTTAATTCTTGAAATTTCTAGAGAATTGTATGGAAAAGATGACCTTGTCATCTTTTTATTAGCTCCAATTAAATCCCACATGGGCTTGGACTATAGCCATGGCCGGTTGGGCCTCTATATTTTTTTTGAAAAATCCAAGCCCAAATATATTTCTCTCATGACAAATTGTAATCCATAAAAATATTTTTCCAAATTCCAAGTTTACCCTTCGCCTTCCTTTGTATTTCTATGTAGCGTAGTGCGAATTTCCCTTTTATGCCCTTGACCTTTCTTGACAATTCCGCTTCAAATGCTTCATAAGCCATTCATATGCTTAACAAGATAAAGATATGGCCTTGCTTGTCGTCCTCCCGCAATTGTCTCGAATTATCCGATCGCACAAAAATGCGGGATATAACATCCTCCCCCCCTTTAGAACATTCGTCCTCGAATGTTAAACTGGCCTCATAGTGTATCGTGACACTTCGGGGAGGTTTCCTCCATAGATGCCTCACATGTCGCTTAACATATCTATTTTGGAAGCCCAGGTTACTTGTAGGCCGTGAGCCAATTAACGTCGCTCTGAACACCGGCCTTATTGAAACTTGAATTGTCCTAGTCCAGTTTAGGTCTAACATGCCCGTCTCCCCTTTCTGCTGATCTAGTCCGTCCCAACCTACACGACTTCTATCGAGTTTCCAACCCAATACGCTCCGTAATATAAGGCGCGATATATATATAACATTACAAAACTTAAATTAGTCGATATATATATATAGAAAAATACTAGTAATATACCTGGTACGTCATCAGGGGATAGCTCAGGATCCTGTCGGTCAGCTACTACTCTCGTGGGCTGAACCCTACTTCTGCCACGTCGAGATGGGCAGTCGCGCATAAAATGACCCGGCCTAGCACAGGCATAGCAAACATCTGTACCCGCGCGACACGGCCCCGCATGTAATCTACGGCACCGAAGGCATCGTGGTGCTGGTGGTCTCCTCTGGCTAGACTCACCACTATACTGGGAACCCACAACTCCATGGCCCTGTCCTGACCCGGCGGGCTGAGCTTGATCTCTATCATACCTCCGCGAGCAATCGCGCATCACATGGCCAATCTGACCGCAAACAAAGCAAGCTCCTGTATATAGGTAACACTGTCCAGAGTGTGGCCTGTCACATCGCGCGCACCGCGGTGGGGGTAGCCCCGTACTGCTGAAGTCGGCTCTATGCCGGGACCCCAAAACTCGGCACTCCGATCTGGTCCTGAATACTCAAAATGCTCCTGTACCTGTCCCCCTTCATACTCCCTTCTAGCCCTTTTTCTGCGACCCCCATCACCAGATCCGACGCCCTGTTGTTGGGCCTGAGTGGCTACTATTTGAGTTAACAGGAGGATAGCCTGTCTCATCTCCTGAATTGGGGTCTCAGGTGGGGGAACTGGAGGTGCTGGAGCTGGAGTGGGAGCTCCTTCTTGCTCTCCTGACATCGGCGGAGTGCGAATAGCACGAGAGGTGGCCTCGTTATAGGACTCACCCTCCTCAACATTTACCGGCCTCCGCCTTTCTGCTGCTATCTTACCCTTCTCAGCGGCCGTTGCTTTCATCTTCACAGGTGTCGCTGAAAATGTAACACCGAATTAGAAAAAAGGAGAACCTCTTATTATAGCTCTATCGCACGATCTAGGATACAAGGAAGGTCAAATTTCCTAAATGCCCTGTAGCCTCCTGCCTATAAGTGTGGCGCGCTACACACCCATAAACAAGACTCTACTGGACACGGCTCGTAGACAAACCCCTAGGACCGCCTGCTCTGATACCACTTTGTCACACCCCGATCCTACTAGGGTGTGATGGGCACCCGACCCCATAATCGGAGCCGAGCGAACCCGCTGACTCTTATTGCACATATGAACTACGCCGTTTTTTTTTTTTTTTTTTTTTTTTTCAACTAGCAATGACATAAATAGCACAATCATGGACATAGGCTAATAAGCTTTACTATCATACTATACAGCGGGGACAATCAGGAGTACAAATAGCTACTGTACATATCTGTCTACGAGCCTCTAAACATAGTATACATATACATAGGAAGGGCCGGGTACTGCCGGGCCCGAATGTGTACACAAAAGTAGTACCAAGGAACTGGGCTCCGAAACAACTGGAGCGCTGCAAAATGCTGTCCGAGAGAACTCCTAGGGATCAACTCCGGCTGTCTGCTGACCTGCGCGGCATGAAACGCAGCGCCCACATGAAGGGGCGTCAGTACGAATAGTGTACCGAGTATGTAAGACATGGAAAATAACATAAACAAGAGCATAGATCATAAATAGAAACATCATGAGGTCATGGATATATATACTGAGATAAGAAAATAACCTGTGCATAGGAACACCCTTTTCAGGCCGGAGATCATGCATGCTTGTTGTCTTTTTGAAAACAAAACATTTCTTTTCATAGGCATAGAAAATAGAGTTTATGTCATATCATAGTATCATAGCATAGCATAGTATACCATAGTATCATAGCATAGCATAGTAAATCATAGCACCGAACATAGCATAGGTGTCGGCTCGCTCGCCCACATAGTATAATTCCCGCGTCCGGGCATCCCGCGTCCGGGATGATATCAAGTCAAGTACGGATACATGCACCGTGAGTAACCCAGCGCTCATAGCGCTCTGCCCTTTTTCCCAGTTTTCCCCAAATACATTTTTATACATATATATATATATATATATCATAGCATGCAGGGGAGCCCAAGAAAATCGTGTATCCATCGGGGTGACGTAAGGTCGGAACCCCCCGATCGCTTTATGGAGTAATCATGGTCGCTTTGTCTCACCTTGAAGGGACGATAATCATAAGGCGAGACTATCAACATAGAACTTGTCATAGCATATCGGGTTATAGGCATAGCATAGACATCATAGAATCATAGGTATCATAGAATCATAGTATTCATAGATCATCATAGGATCATAGTCGTATTCATGGGATCATAGTATCCATAGATCATAGGCATCGTTCGCGTACTTAGAATCTTTAAAGGAAAGCACTATTCATGAGTAGAGCCGAGGATTCAAGAAATAGTTTAACGTTCTCATCTCGAAGACCGGAATCATAGACTTGGAACCTTAAATCATAGAATTATCATTTTTTTTTCATCCTAAAGTCATAGTCGTCGTCTTAGCCATTAAGGCTTGCAATATTGTAAAACTTAGTTTTTGGAGAAAAACGAATATTTTGGAAAACATTTGTAAACTTTTTAAGAAGGAAAATCATGTTTTGAAATCGAGGGATTAGTTAAAACAACTATGATTTAGTAGTTAAAATAATAACCAAAAACTTTTCTTAACTATAGAATGAAAATAAGTCAATGGGGACAATAGGAAAGAATTCGGGAATAGTGGGCCCTCCTCGAGTCAAATGAGGCGGCATATCAAATTTACGTATATTACAATTCATGGCGTCACTTGGGAGGGTCTTAGGGTGATCGAGTCCTATTTGTGCAAGTTACGGATGTCCAAGAAGTTTTTCCAATATTTTATGCAAGTTCTAATTCAATTCTACCGAATGAATAGTAACTATTTTCAATCTTAGATTCCGAGAAAAGGAATGGTCTCGGGACACGTAGTCGACTTAGTACGTCTAAGACATGCCATAGAAAGAAGGGTGACGCCTTACATACCTCGTTTCGCTCCTTATGGCACTCCAAATTCAAGCTCCAACTTCGCCAAAATCTACAAATTGGTCATGTTTACCAAATGTTAGTTCAAGTGTCTAGAAGTAGAATCTCAAAGTGACACTTGTCTACCGGAATTTCGGGCAAAGACTTCCTCTGTAAATACATCATTCCCCAAGAATCATCTTAGCCAATTCTCATCAACAACAATCCGGGAATTCAACCCGGCCAAACTAGCAATCATAATATCACAACCATATTAACAATTTCCAATTTCAATCCAAGATGCATTCTAACAACTTAATCAATATACTACTTTCATCAAGACCTTCCAACTCCAATGAAAACAATAACAACCTAATAATTCATACACCAACAATAACATACTAGCCTCATAATCTTCCATGCATGCAAGAACATTATATTCCATTTACATAAACTTACACAACAAGTCTCCAATCACCACAACTTCACTAAACTCATTAAGCTTCTATTTGCAACATGAAATCCATAATATAACAACCAAGATATTAAATAAAACATGCTCTCCATTCATTCATAAATCAACACAACTTCACTTCTTAGCCATTAAATCCTTACTTTACATCATTGAACTTACCATAATAACAACTACAATGCTAAATAAAATTAATTCACAATACCCTATCATGATCCATACCATACGGCCAACCCACTCCATGTACATATTTTTCATGAACTTCCATAGTTTCTACACTTAACATCAATAACCAACTCACAACATAACACAACATAACACACAACACATGCACACACACACGGATTGCCCCTAAGGGTCACGGCTACATGCAACATTCCTTTCTTCCACGAATTTCATCCACTTTAGCATACTACAACACATATAAACCATTCATACCCATAAAATAAGATTAAAACTCACCTTTTTCTTCAACTTCTCACTTGACCACAACTTGGCAACTTATATGATTATGAATTTTTCTTGCTCCAATAGATACTCCACCTTGCTAAGGGCCCTCCAATAGGTAGAAAACAATTTTTGAAGAAATTTTTGCCAAGGTCTTGTTGGCTCCTCTCTATGGCCGAAAGTTGGAGAAGTTTTTCTCCTTCTTTTTCTTGTTCTTTTAATTCTTGAAATTTCTAGAGAATTGTATGGAAAAGATGACCTTGTCATCTTTTTATTAGCTCCAATTAAATCCCACATGGGCTTGGACTATAGCCATGGCCGGTTGGGCCTCTATATTTTTTTGAAAAATCCAAGCCCAAATATATTTCTCTCATGACAAATTGTAATCCATAAAAATATTTTTCCAAATTCCAAGTTTACCCTTCGCCTTCCTTTGTATTTCTATGTAGCGTAGTGCGAATTTCCCTTTTATGCCCTTGACCTTTCTTGACAATTCCGCTTCAAATGCTTCATAAGCCATTCATATGCTTAACAAGATAAAGATATGGCCTTGCTTGTCGTCCTCCCGCAATTGTCTCGAATTATCCGATCGCACAAAAATGCGGGATTTCGTATCTTACTCCCGTGCTCGCATTTGCTAGGAGTCTACTCTATCATATTTCTTTTCCCCACTTTTTCTTACTTTCTACCATAGGAAATTTTTTTCCAGTTGCTAGCAACAACCATTCTATCGCCTACATCTTAACCTCTGATCCCGAGTAGCCGTACTATCCTCCACGATGTCTCCGTGAGCTACTTGTTATTCTCCTTTATCATATTTTCCTCCTAAAGTCTCCATTTCCTAATATCACGTTATTTCGGATACTTACAATTAATCCTCAGCGCCATCTCGACTATTACCTTGACTTCTATTCTTTTACCGCTTCTTCGATTTCCCTAGCTTGTCTCAAAGAACGAACTTCGCACCTCGCGGCCCACGCATTTGTATCCAGACATTGTCGCGTCGATTGTCTTCGTCTTCACACTTGTATCTCTCTCTCGCTTCCCCCTTTAGGGGTGTACTTATGCTATCGCCCAACTCTACTTTGCCCTAAATCCGTATTTCCAATCTTAATTAGATAGCGCACTTATTCCGACATTTTTAATTCCTTTGCCTTCCGTCTACTCGCTTTCTTTCTTTTCCCAAACATCGTAGTATTAAGACTTTCCAAGCTTAACTTGTAGTGAAAACAACATCAACTTGCCTCGTAACATTTGCACTTTTATATATATATTTCCATTTGAACCTTGTTGTTCCGTCCGATCGTGCCTTTCATATACCGCCACATTGATTTCCGAATACATATATCCACCGATCCAACCATGTGCGTGATATCCCGTGCATACCTATGCGCACTTATAGCCCCTACTATCTTGCTTACAAGATATCTCCAAACACTATTCCAATTCACCCTAATTCTAGAGCCGCGTTGTACCTTTTTCTCCCTTTACCAGTCTAATTTGCCCCGTTCTACGCGACCTTCTAGGGTTTCTGTCCATTCCTCAGACTCCTAATTCGTCCTTAAGTCACTCTAACTCCTCATTTGCTGCTTGTGTCTGAATTTTTAGA
>NW_026715329.1:0-20586 GCF_029784015.1 Lycium ferocissimum | reverse complement strand
CCCTTTTTCACGGGGTGTCCCCGTCGGGACCAAAAAAAAGGATCTAATATTGGCGGCGCTTTATTTCTTCGAATAGAGGATTCGGCGCAACTTCCAGGCGTAAATCCCGGTATCCCGCATTTGGCCAAACGGACTCCAAGACTTGCCGATGAATTTCACACGAACCATTTCTTTTCTTTTCCGATGGCACGTCCGCTTCAGGTCGCCCATAGATTTACTACCGAGTGGTCCATACAACATTGGCTTTCCTGTGGTGGTATAGAATATCAACATCATAATCTTTCAGCAACTCTAACCACCTTCTCTGCCGCAAATTCAGCTCTTTCTGCTTAAAGATATATTGGAGGCTCTTGTGATCGGTATAGATATCAACATGAACGCCATATAAATAGTGTCTCCATATCTTCAGCATGAATCACCGCCGCGAGCTCCGCATCATGAGCGGGATAATTCTTTTCGTGCTTTTTTGAGTCAGTTTCGGGAAGATATGCTATAACTCGCCGTGCCGCATTAATACACAACCCGCCCAACACCAAGCATCACAATATATAACATACCCGTCCGCCCCTCGGGGAAGTGTCGAACCGGAGTCGTAGTCAATTTCTCCTTCAAGAATCGGAAGCCGTTCCACGAGCACGTGCACGCACTAGAACTTGGCTCCCTTCGAGTTAGCCTTGTTAAAGGCGCCGAAATGGAAGCAAATTTCTCCACAAATCTTCTCGTAATAACCAGCCAATCCCGTGAGCTACGTACCTCCGTAGCCTCGTAGGCTTTGGGCCAATTCTTCACGAGCGCTTGATCTTCGGGTATCCACCGGATGCCGCCGGCTCCAATAATATGTCCCAAGAATGCCACCGATGTCGACCGTAATTCACATTTAGAAAATTTAGCATATAATTTCTGATGTCGAAGTACCCCAAGTACCGTCCTCAGATGATCCGCGTGCTCTTCTTCTGACCGAGAACAGACCAGAATATCATCGATAAATACAATCACGAACATATCTAGGAACGGTCTGAATACCCGATTCATAAGATCCATAAATACCGCTAGAGCATTAGTCAGCCCAAAAGATATCACTCTGAATTCATAATTGTTATATCCCATATTTTCGCGTGTTCGGGAAAATTGGAAATAATTTTGGTTTGTAAGAAATAAGGTAATGATTGATTTTATGTAGCACATGAGTTGTTTATGGAAGAATATTAATGTGGAAGTGTCGAGGAGGCTAAGGGCAAAATGGAATTTTGGAGGTTAGTTTCGGAATTCTAAAATGTGACCAATAAGTCATTGGGCTCAAAAAAATGATGAAAATTTAAGGCCCAAATGCATGGGGTGGCCGGCCACATGGCCAAGCCCACCAAAGAAAATTTAATATTTTCCATGTGCTAAATTACTTATAAAGGGGTCACTTATCCCTTAGAAGATTCATGAAACAAAAGAAGAGAAAAACAAAACACAAAGAAGAGAAAAACCAGGGCCTATTCGGCCAACAAGAAAAGAAAAGAAAAAAAATTTTCTAGCCTTCAACTTTGATCTTAAAATCTCCTTCTTCTTGAATTCTTAATGAGTTCGGGATGCTCTTCGACGTGGTACAATTAGTTTAGCGAGAAAACCACGTTTGCGTAAGTGGAAGGTTGGAGAAAAGGTAAGAATTTTATGTTTTTATGATGTTATGAAGGTTTGTTTGTGTTGTAGTATATAGCAATGAGTAGAAACTATGGAAATATGGAAGTTTGCAAGGCGGGTGTATATATATATAGGTGGCCGTATATGTATATTGTTGTATACATATGATGAGTTGAATTTTATGTTATGTTCTAGTGGTAGTGGTGATGGACTTTATATTGAAAAATGAAAGTTGAATGAATTTATTTGAGGTTGGTAATGTGGTGTTGTCCGTGTGGTACTCTATGAGGGAATGAGAATGAATTAATTTTGTTTAATATGTTAGTTGTGTTGTTGTGATCCTTATAGTGTAAAGGAAGGAAAAATGGTTTAGGTTGGCATTGAAATGGAATGTAGAAGATTATGACATATTAGTATGATTTTATGATATTATGGAAACGAAGTGGTTAAGGTGCAAATATGATTATTGTTATTGATGAAATGGAATATGGAAATATGTTATGAATATGTATGTTGAAGATTAGAAGTTTCGGATGAATTATGGTCTTGGTGGAGAATTTGTATATTTTGTATATTTTGTGAATATTTTGTAAAATGATATGAAATGATTTCGGATTGTGTTGGAGTGATCTTGATTAGTAATGAATATGAGAATAATGATATTGATTTGAAAGTGTGAAGTTGGATTGGAAGTTGATGTGTTATGTAGAAAGGTAGATAATATATGTTAAAATGTGTTTCAATTAAATTGTTGATGTTATTGGTATTGTTGTTGGTTTGGTTGTTGATATTTGGGCCGAGTTGAATCTCGGGGATGTTGTGTGTATAGGGGAGATGCTGCCCAAATTTCCGTAGACAAATATTGATTGAGATTGAATTCTTAAAGCTTTATGATTAATATTTGGTAAATGTGACCAATTATAGATTTTGGAGGAAACGGGATTTGAAATTGGACAAGCGTAAACGGCAAATAAGGTATGTAAAGCTTCACCTTTTTGTTCTCTTGGCATGTCCTAGGCATAATAGGTTTTGATACGAGCCTCGTGGACAACTTTACTCCTAGGAATCCGAGCTTAGATTTGGCCTTTTTCATTCAATGGAATTGAATTAAATACTTTATGTTTTGTTGGAAAAATAGCGTAAACATCTATAACTCTCACAAGTGGAATCGAATTACCCTGAGACCTTCATAAGTGGCTCCATAAAGCCTAATGTTCGTAATTTTACGTATGTCACCTCGACTTGACCCGAGGTGGGCCCCCAATTTTCGAGAATTTTCCACGTTAACTTAATTGACCGATTTTGAGTGTTATGCAAGTATGACTTTTGATTAATTTCCGATTATTAAAAAGTTATTGTCTTGACTATTCCATTGAGTTCTATGATATATTTTGCCATGTATAAACGACCCCAAAGGTTTGTCTTTGACATAATTCGTCGCAACTCCGAAAGGTATGATCTATGGCTATTGTCTGATTTCCTTTAAATGATCTATCGTCTGGATTGTTCTTTCGAGTCTTGGCAAATATTGTATGTTTTATATTGCATATGGTTTCGTACTACTCTGCTCGTGCGAGCTGTTGCTATTTCTTCCACTGCGTCCCGGGCCAGGGCATGTATTCGTGCAATTCCATTGCATTGTTCACCGCGTCCCTCACTAGAGGGCCGGGGCATGTTATATAAATATATGCATATGATGATGATGTGATGACGGGGAGGTGGCCAGGATGCCATACGATGATTCCTTTCACCGCGTCCCTCACTAGAGGGCCGGGGCACGTTACATGTACACACATGATGATTTTACTTACCGCGTCCCTCATTAGAGGGCGGGGCATGTTATGTATGCATATGTTCACGATGATTTCTTTAATTATGATACTCAGTCCATTAATGATTTTGAAAAGCATGATTTACGTTCAAGGTAAGTTTTATGAGATCCGGTTATTGTACTACTTTTCTGTCCTCTTTATTTCCGTATGATTCAGTCATTGTGTTTACTGCTTTACATACTCAGACATATTTCCACGACCCCCTTTCTTCGGGGTCGCGTTTCATGCCGCGTGTACCGATACACGTTTGGGTGAGCCGTCGCTTAGGATCCCCGTTCAAAATCTTGGAAGAGCTCCCTTGTCCGAGCCCGCATTTTGGCAGCCTTTTTGTTACATTTGTGTATATTTGTTCGAGGTACACGGCGGTCCTCGTCCCATCATATGATTCTCGTTATTACCGTTGAGGCTCCGTAGACATAAACGTGGGTGTGGGTAGCATCGTTTCAGCTTATGTTTGCGTTTTCCCGTATATTCTCTCTCCCGCATATATGATATATGTATGTATAGGTGTACGCGGTGTCGTACCATTCCGTATGTATACGTTTCTATTTCGTTTGCTATGACTTGAGCATTAATGACAGATGGGTGAAGTGCCCGCATCGGGCACTAGTCACGGCCTACGGGTCGGGGTCGTGACAATAATGCCGTACTTAAGTCCCGAATGTTGTCTTGGGAATATCTCGCCTCCCGTACTACTGATGGTAGCTCCGATTCAGTTCATCTACGAAAAACATTTAGCTCCCCGCAACCGGTCAAACAAATCGTCAATCGGGGAGGGTATTTATTCTTTATAGTACCTTATTCGAATTCGCCGATAATCAATACACATCCGCAAGACCCGTCTTTCTTTCTCACGAACAATCTGGGGTCCCGGGGACGTGTCGGGCCTATAAGCCCTTCTCTAATAGATCTCTCAAGTTGCTCTTTCAATTCTTTTAATTGCACTGCCATTACGTACGGAGGAATAGATATAGGCTGGTGTCTCATGGAAGACATCTATAGTGAATTCTATCTCCTTTTCGGTGAGGAAGACCTGGAAGCTCATCCGGGAATTCATTAACCACCGGGACCGATTGATAGTCGATGTTTTAGCTTTAGACTGGGCTGTACGCGAACCAGATGATAAATATAGTCTTTTCTGATCATTTTCCTTGCCTTGAGGTATGAAATAAACTTACCCCTCGGCGATGCTGTGTTGCCTGCCCACTCTATAACCGGTTCACCTAGGAATTGGAAGCGGACTACTTTCTTTTGACATTCAACATTAGCATAACACGAAGCCAGCCAGTCCATACCCATAATAACATCAAATTCGGTCATATCTAATTCTATCAAATCTGCCTTAGTGCAACGGGGTCCCGTATAATCACCGAACAATCTTTATATACTGCATGGCTATAATGTAATCCTTCTACCGAGTAGCTACCTCAAATGGTTCTATTGGTTCGTGTTTTATCCCAATTTTATTAGCAACAAGAGGAGAAATATATGATAAAGTGGAGCCGGATCTATCAATGCATAAAAATGTCCGAGAGAAAACCAATAATGTACCTCGTAACCACATTAGGCGACGCTCCTCCGATCCCCGACGGCCGTCAATGCATATATCTTCGAAGGGGACTCAAGGACCGCTAGAATCGGACGCCCGCCGCGCCTCTACCGCGGCTCGTCGGTGCACGCATACCTCGCCCGAGGGCGCATGGCTACCGATGAAGAAGATGAACCAAAGACTCGAACCTCGCAGTCGCGCCGCCGCACCGCACCGCCCCCGAGCGGCAATCTCGTCATCACGTGGCCCTCGACGGCCGGGTAAAGCAGGCACCGTGGCACCGCAACACTCCCCAAGGTGCTATCTCATGAACAAGTGCATCGAGGTAATGGGTGGCCTCGACCGGGCCGGAACCCTCGCCCGTCCCGAGCCCCGAAGCTCGACTCCGCTCCCCGAATATCCAAAGACCGTCGCGTCTCCCGCCCGTAGGCCGGTGGGGGTGTACCCGGCCGGGAGGAACATTCCGTCGTGCCGCCGCCGAGGCCGTCCCGCCGAGAATCCCGTGGTCACCCCGGCCGACCCTAGCCCTCTCGGGCCGGTCCCTCGTCATAACTCCCCCCGGGCGCGCCCCCGTGTTGCTCCTTCACTGCCACGGGGCGTACGCTCGTACCGTGCAATGTCCATGCCAGCCGAGAAGCCATCGCCATACAACCGTCGAATCGATAAGTATCCCGGCCCCCATAACAAACGGTGTACTCTATCACCATGTCTCTACAATATGAGTGAGCCGTATCCGACCAAAGAATCAAACTCCGCATCGTACTCCGGACACCTCGCCGCCCGCTCAAATGTAAAAATCGTGAACCCCGGCTCTGCCTAGTCTCGAGGGGTAGAAAATGGCCAAGAAAGGCCTCCACGAACTCATCCCATACAAATTTGCGCAGCACCACACCTCTGGGACGCCTCTCATGACTCATACCAATTGTCGCTATGTCGTGCGGCCCGATACGACGCCAACTCTACCGACTCGCCCTCGACGCCCCGACAAGCCGCAGCCGTACGCCGCATCCGTCCGATAAACTCCCGAGGGTCCTGTGGGCTTTGACCCAAAGAACTCCGGCGGATTACGAGTCAAGAAAAGCGAGCCCTCTGACTGTCACGTCCGCCCTCATGATCATCCTCTGCTCCGTGCCTCTGGACCTGTCCTGCTACAAGTCTGGTCAATAACTGGACTGCGTCCCTCATAGCCCTATCCTCCGCCCCCGGGCCGAGGAGCCGGAGGCTCGGCACTCGAACCTCGGGGGCGGGCGGTGGAGCCGGCCTCGTCCCGCCGGGCCGCTGCTCCGTGCCCTCGATGGTGATGGAGTGGCCGAACCGGCCGACCGGGCACAATATCCGCCGGCTTGGAACACGGGCCCTAGTAACTCTTCGGGGCCCCACCGGTCTCTCCCGCCGCAAGAGACTTTCCCTTCGGGCCCTGTCGCCTTTCTCGGAGGCATCGCTGAAAACATAGCAAGTTAGAAAGAAGTCATCCTAATAATACAGCTTCATATCGCACGATCTAAGATCAGAAAGAAAGATAACATCCTAAATGTCCTGTAGCCTCCTCTTTATAGATGTGGTGCACAACACACCGATAAACAGGACTCTACTAGACACGGTCTGTAGACATTCCGAGGATGAACCGCTCTGATACCACTTTTGTCACGACCCAACCCCGTAGGCCATGACTGGTGTCCGAATTGGACACCCATACGCACCTGACACTCAGAATTAACATACTAAGCTTGCATAAATATAAATAATCACATATAGTCTCAGATGCACGCATAATAGCCAACATATGTCACAAAAGCCAGCGAGGCTGTCGTAATGTACATAGCATATCAAAATAAGCATATGCAGCCGACGCGGGCGGATAGGACCGCCCAAACATAAAACGTGCGAACACAATCGTACAGGGACAACCATAACCCACATACATGTCTACGTACCCCCAAACAACAACGAATCATATGACGGGACAGGGCCCCGTCGTACCCCTGAATGAATATATACATATGCAACATAAAAGTACATATACCAAAATATAGGCTGCGGATGAAGGAGCACTCCCAGAAAGCAAAATAGGTGTCCTAGGTGGGTGGATCACCAAACTGAGCGTCCGTACTGGGCACAAACGCGACCCCCCCCCCCCGAAAGGGGGTCGCACGAATATGTACTGAGTATGCAAAGCAAGAAATATAGTAACAGGATCATAATCAAACAGAAGATACGTAAAAATAAGTACAATATGCAATATGTCAAATATTTAGTTTAAAAACATAAATCATGCATAGGCTCTTAGAACGATGGTTGCCCGCCTGTCGATGGTGCCATACCACATCATACTCCAGAAGGTTTCATATCTCCGAAGCCCGACATATCATATCACATCATAACGCCGTAACACCCCATAACGCCAAATATACACGGTACCCGGCCAAAGGGGACTAGCCGTACCGGACACATCATACTCCGAATATATCAAAGTGACACGAACGTAATCCGGCCGGATCCGGCGAAAGAAGTACTAACCATATGCACGAGCGGAGTCGTGAGTAACAATATGCATAAAATCATAATCATAAACTCATTAAATAAATAAGAATCCATGCTCGGGAGTTAAGGCAAAGTAATACTAAGTCTTTCCGAAGGTCATTAAGAACGAACATAGAAAAGTCGCGGGACCCACGGACGGGTGTCAACCCCATCCGAGCCCGCTCATAGAAGTTAGGAGATGTTATGCCTTATGGAATCCCCTACGAAAGTTTCGGGGCGATCCGAGCTTGTCTATGAAAGTTACGAGCGTTCGTAATTTCGAAATCTTTTAAGAGCAAAATACTTTACATAGCTTTTAAAATTCAACCATATGAAAACATAAGCACCTTAACTTGATCATATTAAGAGAGTAAGTCTATGGAAGCAAATAAAAGTCATATGCAAGCTCGGATCATAAGAGTGGAGTTTCCTCGCGATTCATTTCATAGCCTACTTAACACTAGGACATGCCAAAAGAACGAAAGATTAGGCTTCACATACCTCGTCCGTTCTCAAGCTAAGTCAAGCCTCAAGTCTCGGGCACTCCAAGATCTACATAACGCCAATTATATCAAACATTAGCTAAGCATTTAGGCATCCAATTCCAAACAAACACCAAATTCTAGAAATTTCAAGAGATTTCCCTATAAATACAACACCCCGAGAATTCAACTCGGCTAATTTCAACAACAACCAAACCAACAACCAAGCTACAACATCAACAATCAATTCAAAAATGCATTCTGACATTAAACACTCTTTCTACATAATCCAACAACATTCACAATATTCCAATATACACACTTCAACTACTTGCATTCCAACTAATATCAATGTTTATACATTCGATTACTAATCCAAAACCATTCAAACAATATTCAAGAACGCTTTAAACAATTCACACAATTTTCCAAACAACCCAAACCACACTCCAACTCACCCGAAAACTGTCCCCAAACCCGAGAACACTACACCCATATTTCTTTCTCTCAAATTCATGAATTACACCAATAAATCCACACATTAACAATGTCACTTCCATAACTACAAAAATTACATAAAATTCACATTAACTTACAAATCAACCCATAACCAACACAACATCACTTTGAGTCATTAAACTTGCATTTTTCATCATAGAATCCATAACGACGGCAACGAGAATACTAACGACGATTGTTCATTCTCACTACACAAAGGGGGACCTTTTCGGCCAACCCCCATACACACATATGGATTATTTTCATTCCTTTCTTCACACTACAACAACCAAAACATACTAACTAGAATTAATTCATTGCTTTCAACACAATACACACACACACGGCCAACACCATATACACGGCCTCAACTTCAACATGATTTCTATCATGAATTTCTTCCATTTTAACATACTACAACACATATAAACCTTTCATAACACATAAAACAAGATTAAAACTCACCTTTCTTCTCCAACTTCTCAACTTGTCTAAAGTTGGCCAAGGATGAAAACGAGTAATCTATCACTTGAAACAACAACTCCACTTTGCTAAGCACCCTTCAATTAGCAAGTTTGCTTGAAGAAATTATTTTTTTGATGGCTTGATTTTTGTCTTGAAATTTCAAGCTATGGCCGAACCCCTTTTTTTCTTCTTCTCCAAGCTCTCTTGATTTTTCTAGATTGCTCTTAAGTGTTGAAGTGTGGAATAAGATGACTAAGTCATCTATTAAATTACCAAATATTCACCATCCATGTGGCCATGGCCCACACCAAGGTGGCCGGCCACATGGTGCTTTTTATTTCATTTTTTTTTTGTTGAATTTTCAACTTTCTAAAAATAGAATACTTTCCAAAAATGGAATTTGACTCCAAATGTTTCCTTAACATTTTCATACCATTAAAATCATGCACAACTTAAGCCTTTAAAACATACAAAAGTCTCTACTTCGTCTCCCGTGATAGTCTTGTCCCCAACTTATCGTAATCCACTCAAGTTGTCCCGTTGTTCAAAATACGGATATAACATCCTCCCCTTTAGAACATTCATTCTCGAATGTTAAACTAACTCTTGGGCCTTACAAACAGCTTCGGGAGTTCTTTTGTAGCTATTACACACAATTCATTTATTGATCAAGATAATCAAGTAAAGGATTTAGATTACCTCTGGGCACCGGAAATAAGCGAGATACTTCTTCTTCATCTCGCTTCCCCCTTCCCGAGTCATTTCCTCCCAATTGTTGTTCCGCCACGCACCTTAACTAAGCTACATCCTTGTTCCGCAACCTTCTTTTCCCCGCCGATCCAATATGGTTATAGGCTGCTCTTCGTAGGATAGCTCCTCTGTGACCTCCGGACATCATCTACGGGAAATATTCGGAAGGGTCACCAATGCATTTACGAAGCATAGAAACGTGGAATACCGGGTGCACTGCTCCCAAATCAGCTGGTAGATCCAATTCATAGGCAACTTTGACTATTCTCCGAATAACCTGATAAGGCCCAATATATCTTGGACTGAGCTTCCTTTTCTTGTCGAATCTCATAACACCTTTCATCGGTGATACCTTCAGGAATACCCAATCACCAACCTGGAACTCCAAGTGCTGACGTCGATTATCTGCATACGATTTACCGACTCTGGGCCGCTAATAATCTTTCTCGAATAAGCTTTACTTTGTCTACCGCTTGCTGGATCATATCTGGACCAATTAATTTTGTTTCACCAACATCGAACCAGCCAATCGGTGACCTGCATTTTCTCCCATATAAAGCCTCGTACGGTGCCATCTGGATACTGGAGTGGTAGCTATTATTATAGGCAAATTCAATCAATGGCAAGTGATCATCCCAGCTACCTCTGAAATCGATAACACAAGCCCGTAACATATCTTCAGTGTCCGGATGGTACGCTCGGCCGTCCATCTGACCGAGGATGAAATGCCGTGCTAAGACTCACCTCGTCCCCAATCCTTCCCGAAATGATCTCAAATTTGTCCGTAAATCGGCACCTCTCTCACGGAGATGATAGATATAGGAACTCCGTGGAGTCTTACTATCTCCTTAATATATAATCTGGCATAATCCTCATCCGAATAAGTAGTCCTGACTGGAAGAAAGTGGGCTGATTTTGTCAGCCTATCAACGATAACCCAGATGGAATCATATTTTCGCGGAGTGCGAGGCAAACCTGTAATGAAGTCCATATTAATTATCTCCCACTTCCACATCGGAATCTCCATTTCCTGTAATAGTCCACCGGGCTTCTGGTGCTCGATTTTAACCTGCTGGCAATTTGGGCACTGAGCAACGAACTCCGCTATGTCCTTTTTCATACCATCCCACCAAAGACAGACATCTGAGGTCGTGATACATTTTGGTGGCTCCCGGATGAACAGAATAACGGGCATAATGTGCCTCGCCCATAACCTATCGTCGTAGCTCTGCAACCTCAGGTACGCATAATCTGCCCCTGTGTAATAATACTCCATCCGGTGTAATCTCGAACGGGGTCTTCTCCTTTTCACGGGCTGTGTCTCTGTACTGGACCAAAACAGGATCTTCATATTGGCGGCGCTTTATTTCTTCCAGAATAGAGGATTCAGCAACTTCTCGAACATCCCGATCCCCGCATTTGGCCAAACGGACTCCAAGACGTGCCAGCTGATGAATTTCACGAACCATTTCTTTCTTTTCTGATGGCACGTCCGCTAGGCTGCCCATCGATTTACGGCTGAGTGCATCTGCTACAACATTGGCTTTCCCAGGGTGGTATAGAATATCAACATCATAATGTTTTAGCAACTCTAACCACCTTCTCTCCCGCAAATTCATCTCTTTCTGCTTAAAGATATATTGGAGGCTCTTGTGATCGATATAGATATCAACATGAACGCCATATAAATAGTGTCTCCATATCTTCGTAGCATGAATCACCGCCGAGCTCCGCATCATGAGAGAGCGGGATAATTCTTTCGTGCTTTTTGAGTCTGTCGGGAAGATATGCTATAACTCTCGCCGTGCCGCATTAATACACAACCCGATCCCAACACCGGAAGCATCACAATATATAACAAACCCGTCCGGCCCCTCGGAAGTGTCGAACCGGAGCCGTAGTCAATTTCTCCTTCAAAGAATCGGAAGCTTCGTTCACGGTCATCATTACCGGAACTTGGCTCCTTCGAGTTATCCTTGTTAAAGGCGCTCGAAATGGAAGCAAATTTCTCCACAAATCTTCCTCGTAATAACCACCAATCCCGAAGCTACGTACCCTCCGTAGGCCTCGTAGGCCCGGGCCAATTCTTCACGGCTTTGATCTTCCGGGTATCCACCCGATGCCGTCACTCCAATAATATGTCCCAAGAATGCCACCGATGTCGCCGTAATTCACATTTAGAAAATTTAGCATATAATTTGCGATGTCGAAGTACCCCAAGTACCGTCCTCGTATGATCCGCGTGCTCTTCTTCTCGACCGAGAATCGACTGAATATCATCGATAAATACAATCACGAACATATCTAGGAACGGTCTGAATACCCGATTCATAAGATCCATAAATACCGCTAGAGCATTAGTTAGCCCAAAAGACATCACTCTGAATTCATAATTGTTAAATCCCGTATTTTCGCGTGTTCGGGAAAATTGGAAATAATTTTGGTTTGTAAGAAATAAGGTAATGATTGATTTTATGTAGCACATGAGTTGTTTATGGAAGAATATTAATGTGGAAGTGTCGAGGAAGGCTAAGGGCAAAATGGGAATTTTGGAGGTTAGTTTCGGGAATTCTAAAATGTGACCAATAAGTCATTGGGCTCAAAAAAATGATGAAAATTTAAGGCCCAAATGCATGGGGTGGCCGGCCACATACGCCAAGCCCACCAAAGAAAATTTAATATTTTCCATGTGCTAAATTACTTATAAAGGGGTCACTTATCCCTTAGAAGATTCATGAAACAAAGAAGAGAAAAACAAAACACAAAGAAGAGAAAAACCACACGGCCAACACCATATACACGGCCTCAACTTCAACATGATTTCTATCATGAATTTCTTCCATTTTAACATACTACAACACATATAAACCTTTCATAACACATAAAACAAGATTAAAACTCACCTTTCTTCTCCAACTTCTCAACTTGTCTAAAGTTGGCCAAGGATGAAAACGAGTAATCTATCACTTGAAACAACAACTCCACGTTGCTAAGCACCCTCCAATTAGTAGGTTTGCTTGAAGAAATTTTTTTTTGATGGCTTAATTTTTGTCTTGAAAATTCAAGCTATGGCCGAACCCCTTTTTTTCTTCTTCTCCAAGCTCTCTTGATTTTTCTAGATTGCTCTTAAGTGTTGAAGTGTGGAATAAGATGACTAAGTCATATTTTTAAACACAAGTATTAACCATCCATGTGGCCATGGCCCACACCAAGGTGGCCGGCCACATGGTCATTTATTTCTTTTTTTTTTTTAATTTTCAACTTTCCAAAAATAGAATACTTTCCAAAAATGGAATTTGACTCCAAATGTTTCCTTAACATTTTCATACCATTAAAATCATGCACAACTTAAGCCTTTAAAACATACAAAAGTCTCTACTTCGTCTCCCATGAAAGTCTTATCCCCAACTTATCGTAATCCACTCAAGTTGTCCCGTTGTTCAAAATACGGGATATAACAGTCCCAACGTACAAAAATGCGGGATATAACAATAATTCATCCCTGCTTATCAATTCAGTCGGTACCTTAAATAACACTCCATCAAGATTTACCAGCCCTTTTCTAAATCATCTCTTAGGATTACAAGCCCTCTCCAAATTCTTTTTACCATATCGATATCAACCTTCTAGTTATTATTATCCTCAATTCAGCAATTAGCTTCTTTCTCGATGTCAACCGTACTCGTAGCTTAGTCAAATCTTATCATTACTATTGGCACGACCTTTCAGGACGTATTACAAACCTATATCTCATTCTCTCTTTATTTCTAGGAAATTTTGGCAGAGTTTCCTCCGTTATTATTACTATCTCAAAACTCGTACGCAGAAATACCAACAATGCCTCACAGGGCCGGCATATGTATATATATATATATATATATATATATATATATATATATATATATATATATATATATATATATATATATCCACACAGGGCTCCCAATATCAATAATAGTACGAAAATGATGAACATACCTCGTATGTCCAACGCAAACCGCACTTGTTACACTTTCTTGTTTACTTTCTCCTTTAATCTTCAACTTGTATTTCAATCGTACTTTAATGTCTTAACCGACATATATCTTTCATACCTTTGCTTACCTGCGTGCTTGGTAACTTCCAATATCGCTAGTTACTTTCTTCTATCGATGCCATTCTTCTGCTGAAATCAAAGGTTAGTATAAGGAATCTCATTCCCTATGACTTGGCTCTATGGCACAATCTCAGATGTGAAAGAAGAGTAACCACCCTAGATGCCCCGTAGCCTCCTGTTTATAAATGTGGCGTGCATCACTGTCACGACCCAACCTAGGGCCGTGACAAGAGGCCGGGCTTACCCTGTCTGAGGACTCAACCTTTGCTACTTACACTTGGAAATGGCGATCAATAAATTTTTTTGAAGTTCTAGATAAAATACTAAAGCCGAGATATAACTCAAAACGCCTTGAAACGTACCAACATATATACACATACATAAATATATACATGGCATAGGACAAGGCGGGCCGAAGAAGCTACCGCTACTTCTGTACAATAACATAGTGACCGACAAGACCAAACAAGCACCTATAATACCCACGCTGTTCGTACGTCTAAAAGTACGATTTACGTAATATATACACAAAATTATACCAAAATAGGAAATGTTTCCCTCCGAACAAGTGGAGTTGTCCGACTCCTAGCGCCGATTCTCCCTAAGTAGCCGGACGCCAAGTCGCGTCCCCGTACCTGCGGGCATGAAACGTAGCCCCCGAAGAGCGGGCGATGCGGACTAATATGTACTGAATATGTAAAGCGAGAATAGATAATAATCATCGCGCAATGTAGGAAGAAAGAAGTCATAATCAACCCAATACCTGCAGCCTTCGCTAAAGAAAACATAGATAAATGCGCAAGTCCTAAAACAAGCTTTAAATAAATAATCGCTATCCAATTAACGTTCTCAAGGTAAGTAACGCAGTCTAGAAATCTTCCTTTAAGGGAGAAATACAATACATCACTCGCGCCGCTTCCGGCGAAATATCAATAATGGCCCCTTCGGGCAGCCGCTTTCGGCTCAATATCAACAGTGGCCCCTTCGGGCATTGCCGCTTCCGGCATAATAACAATCACGGCCCTTCGGCGTATTAGTAATGATAATGTAAACATAATTAGTAAATGAAATGAAATAGTAAAACCTCGCACCCCTTGCGGAGTGGTTTTGGAAAAAATAGCACACTCAGGCATAAGCCAAGGCCATAGCGCGCCCAGACGTAAGCTGAGGTCATAGCACACACTCGGGGATCGAGGCCATGGCTCACTCAGATACAAACCAAGGCCATAGCACACTTAGGCATAAGCTGAGGCCATCGCACCCCATTTGGAGTGGTTTTGAAAAGTTTAAATAATAAAACCTCGCACCCCACTTCGGGGTGGTTTTCTTTTAAAAGAAAATCAATTTTATGTCTCTTTGTACAAAACTAGCTCTCTAATTATTATTCCAAATTGAGTCAAATGAAGCAATACACAAATCTCGGGACTGTGGGCCCACCTCGGTCAAGTCGAGGCGGCGAACATGAATTACAAAGATTAGGCTCCCTAAAGCCATCCATAAAGGTTCCGGAGTGATTCGGATACATTGGCAATCGTTACAAAGGTTTAAGCATTCCTTTGACCAAAGATGAGGACTTTAGTTCAATTGCGCTGAATGAATAGTACTCAATTTCAAACTCGGATTTCTATGAATAGAATAACCCCCGAGGCTCAAATCCAAACCTAGTACACCTAGGACATGCCAAAGGAAGGAAAGGGTTAGCTTTACATACCTTGATCGCGTCTTACGCTCGTCTGAGCTCCACTCCCGTTTCTACCAAAATCTACAATTGGTCATAATTACCAAATATAAGTTACAAGCTTTTAAGAACTCAAGTTTAGATCCATATTTGCCTACCGAAATTTCGGCAGCATTTCCCCTATAAATTCAACATCCCCGAGCATTAAACTCGGCTTAAATGACAACAACCAATCCAACAACAACATCAACAACACCAACAACAACAACAATCACTACAATTCACAATATAACACAACTAAGCTTTTTTTCCAACATAAAACTATAGCTTCCATTCCGGCTTCACCTTTCCAACTTCATGTCAACATTCTCATATCCCTTTACTAATCCAAACCATTCAAATACAATTCGGAAACATTTCATATCATTTCTACAAAATATTCGCAACATATACTACATATGCAAACTTTCCAACAAAGCCATAACGCATCCAAAACTTTTAATCTTTAACATGCATATTCATAGCATATTCCCATCTTTCAATTTCATCAACAATCATCATAATTGCATCTTAACAATTTCATTTCCATATTAACATAAAACTAGAATAAAATCACATAGTTTCCTACAACAACCTAACAATGAATTTTTTGTCACGACCCAACTCGGGCCGTGACGAGTACCCGATACTTGTACCGAGCACCCCCTTAACTCGTATCATATTCTTGTTACCCAGCGGGCCTTAGTAGTCAGTGTTTTTTTTTTTTTTCTTTTTAACACTAGCATTAGTAGCGGTGTTATAAACATAACATAGTAAACTTTTCCATCACATTATACAGCGACACGAACAACCTCAAAATACAAACATTTAACTGTACACATCCGTCTACGAGCCTCTGGACATAGTACATATATACATAGACAGGGCCGAGTACTGTCGTGCCCGAGAATACATATACACAAAATAGTACCAAGGAAGTAAGGCTCCGGAACAACTGGAGCGCTGTAGAGTACCGCTGGTAGAGCTCCTAGGGATCAAGTCCACCTGTCTGCTGACCTGCGCGGCATGAAACGCAGCGTCCACAAGAAGGGACGTCGGTACAAATAAGTGTACCGAGTATGTAAGGCATGGAAGATAACACTAGCAATAACATAATACGTAATTAATAATGTCGTGGAGCCATAAGGTATGGAGAAGATAGAACTTATACCCCGTCATGTATTATCATCTCGTATCATATCGTATTGTATCTTATCTTGCCTTGTCATAGTATACTGCGTCATAGTGTGTTAGGCTATAGTATATCGTAACATAATACCTCGTATCATAGTATAGCATGTCATAGCGTGTCATAGCGTGTTGTGTCATAGCGTAGCATATCATAGCACGTCTTACCATGGCATAGCCTATCATAGCGAATCATAGCATAGCATAGCTTTTCATATCATATCCGTCGTGGCGGATCATAGCATATCATGTCATAGTATTACTTACCGTAGCGTATCTTATCATAGCATGTCCGGTCATGACATGGTAGGTCATATCATAGCGCCGAACGTTGTCGGCTCACCCACATAGCGCCGATATACACCGGCTCACCCATATATCCCGCGTCCGGCACCCCGCGTCCGGATGATAAGCAAATTGATCGTGTGGCTGAAACATATTTCCCTTCCCATTCCCCCAGGTATCCCTTCCCCCCGACCCAGGTTCACATACATAACTTATATATATGTACTTGTATACATATTACCTCTTATATACATACACATATTTTCGTATTCATATACATAGCTTGTACACGTACATATGTCGTGTATACGTTTACTTACCCTATTTACATGTACCTATTTTATATACTTATACATATGTCATATCACGTCATATTTTGTCATGTCATGCGATGTCATAGTCATTCCCTTACCTTCAATTAGCATTCCTATCATGGGATCATAGTCGTCGTTTTAATTATAAAGGTTTCCAAAAGTTGTAAACTTTGATTTGGAGGAAAATAAATATTTTAGAAAACATTAACAAATTTTTAGGAAGAAAAACAAGCCTTAAAATCGATGAACTAGTTAAAACAACTATTGTTTTGTAATTAGAACAATAACCTAAAAGTTTCCTTTAGATTCTACTTCGCAATACGTCGCGTGGAACAATAAAGAAAATCCGGAACAAAGGGGCCCACCTCGGCCAATTAAGGCGGCGTATCAAGTTAACGCATATTACCATTTATAACGTCACTTATGAGGATCCTAGAGTAATCGGGTCCTACTTGTACAAGTTCTAGATGTTTAGGAAGTTTTTTCCAACATTTGAGCAATTTCTAGTTCAATTTCATTGAATGAATAGTAGCCAATTTCAATCTTGGATTTCGAGGAAGGGAAGGGCCCCCGAGGCCCGTGGCCAACTCTGCTACGTCTAGGACATGCCAAGAAAGAAAGGTAAAGCCTTACATACTCTTTTTCACTCCTTTTGCTACGTCAAATTCACGTTGCAATCCCGTCAAAATCTCGCGAATTGGTCATGTTTACCAAAACTCTCATTAGTATACTTAGAGTTAAAATCTTAAGGGAACCCTTGGCTACCGAAATTTCGCAAAGATTTCCTTCCGTAAATATACCATCCCCAACATTTGACATAGCCAAATTCTCATCAATCACAATCCGGAAATTCAAACCCGGCCAAACTATTTACATAATTCAACAACACAATACCAACAACTTCCACACTCAATCAACTTACTACTTCTTCCAAAAACTTTCTAACTTTAATGAAAACGATAACAACCTCATAATCTATATTCCAACAACATCCTACTAATCATATCATCTTTCATGCATGCAAGAACATTACATTCCATCCATATAACTTCTAAAACAAGTCTTCACTACTTACAACTCCACTAAGGTTCCTAGGCATTCATTAGCAACATAGAATCCACAACATAACAACAAGCAAAATACTAAATAAAATTGACTCATTCTCTTCCATCCTTCCCATAACCTCACGGCCAACACCAACATACATACTACAACTTCTCAAAATTCATTCAACTTCCATTTTCTTCACATATCATCCACAACAATAACAACCAAACACTAAACAAAATAATTGAAGCATGATTCCTACACATGAACATATATGCACGGCCATGCACCATATTTCTCCCCTTCATGAATTTCATTCATTTTAGCATACTACGACACATATAAACCATGTATAACACATAAAACAAGATTAGAATTTACCTTTCTTCTTCAACTTCCCACTTGCCTAACTCTTGGCAACTTGTATGATTTTGAACCTTTCTTGTTCCAACAACAACTCCACCTTGTTGTGCACCCTTTACTTAGTAGGAAATGATTTTTGAAGAATTTTTATCAATTTTTCCTTGGAAATTCTACTATGGCCGAATGGCCTATTGATTTTCTCCTTTTTTTCTCTTCTTCTTATTTCATGAAATTTCTAGAGAATTTTATGAATTATGAAGACTTCCTACATATATATATCCACAAGTCTTCCACCAAATTTCATTATTTATAAATAGGTCCCCAAAATAAAGTATGACCACATAATCCCTCTCTTTATTTCTCTAGAAAAGTCTTCCATTTTCTTGGATTTTTCTTAAATGAATAAGGAAGACTACATGTCTTCCTTTGTAAGATTGGTCCCCATTTCCTCATAATTTGTAATTTAGCCCCCACTTAATTAATAAAATGTGGGCATGTGCCACACATGCCATACGGCCAACTTGGAATTTTTTCCAAGAGTTTTTCTTGAACACTTGTGAAATTACCATTTTACCCTTCGTCTTCCTCCATAATTCCACGAGGCATATCGCGAATTTCCCTTTATGCCCTTGACCTTTCTTAATAATTTCGCTCCCAAATTCTTCATAAGCCATTCATATACTTAACAAAATAAAGATGTGGCCTGCTTGCCGTCCTCCCGCGATCGTCTCAAATTATCCAATTACACAAAAATGCGGGATATAACATTTTTCATGCCAACTCGATTCACCAAACCTTTATTTACGTCATAAATGCAACAACGACGCAACTAACAAACTAAATGGACTTCAATTCATTTTCCTTTTTTTCCATGCACACTACACGGCCACATACATATTTACACACCCCACACGGCTACATCACACACACCACAATTTCATGATTTTGGTTCAATTCTAAACACTATAACATATGCACTTCTTCCATAACATAAAAGGATAGAAATCTCACCTTTTTCTTCAAATTTCCACTTTCCGCAAACGGAGTTTTCTTGCTTAACTACTTATACCACGTCGAAGAGCGCCTTAAACTTGTTAAGAATTCGAGAAGGAAGAGATTTTTGAATCAAAGTCTAAGGCTCCAAATTTTTTTTCTTTCTTTCTCTTTTTTTCTCTCTATGGCCGAAGGCCTTCCTTTTCTTTTTTCTTGATTTGTTTCTTGTTTTTTTTGTCTTGAAACTTCTTGAACTTACTCACTTATATGATAAGATCACATGACAAATTCTTATGGGTAAGGCACATGGCCGGCCACCCCTTTTATTTTGGGCCTCATTTTCTCTTATTTTTTCCTAGCCCAATTCATCACGGAACTTATTTTAAAAATTCCCGAGACTAATTTCCAAAATTCCAAACTTGCCCTTAGGCCTTGTCCAACATTCTCGTGTCAATATTTTCCATAAGTAACAACATACACACCACATAAAATCAAAGCATGGCCTTATTCTTACAAATCACAATTATGCCCAAATTTCCCGAGTGTGCAAAAACACGGGATATAACAATCACACTATAAACAAGACTCTACTGGACACGACTTTACAGGCAGCCCCTAGAACGAACTCCTCGATACCAATTTGTCACACCCCAACTTTTTAATAGGGCATGATGGGCACCCGACCCTTACTTAGGGGCGTGCGAACCCGCCGATCCTCGGATATCATAATCTTACGGACTCTTAAATCATGAAGTGAATGCATAATGTTAGGTTTTCAACAAAAACATGCTTTTCGTCCTTTTCAAATCAAGTGCAAGACCCGTAATCATACGAAATCAGACATAATCCATAATGGCA
>NW_026715328.1:0-53540 GCF_029784015.1 Lycium ferocissimum | reverse complement strand
AATATGACTAGTATGTCATATATATATAAATCCTTCAAGCATGTGAGGGGAACATGCCCTCTTTCTTCATCTTTTTTTTTCTAGAGTTTTCTTCCTATTTTCTTGAATTTTCTAAAGTGGTCAAAGAAGACTAATTGTCTTCTTATGAAACTTTAGCCTACACACTTATACATATATACCATTAGTCCCCATGAAAATTATGGGCATATACTTAGGTACTACATGGCCAAGCCCTTTAAGAATCTTCAAGAAATTTTTGTGAAATTCCCATTTTACCCCTAGCCTTTCCACAATATTACCATAAACTCTTTTGTGAATTTCCGTGTTTACCATTAACCTTTATCAATATTTCCACACTAATGACATTCACAATTAATACTCACGAACAACTTGTGCACTAAACAAGATCGCGATATAGCTTTGCCCTTAACTTCTTACAACTATCTCGAATTATCCGAACGTACGAAATACGGGCTATAACAGCAGCCTTGTCGGCTGCGTGTATATATGCTTTGATACGTTATGTATATTATGATAGCCTTGCTCTGGCCAGTAAAGATATATACTTGTATGCGTCGGGCCGTTGAAACCACGTCCGATAGTTATATATGTATGAGTCGTTTGTATACCGAATGCGGTTAAGGAGCGCGTATGGGTGCCCGGCACGGGCACTACGGCGCCCTGCGGGGTTGAGTGCGATGCCGTGGTATCGGAAGCGGTTCGTCCACGGAATGTCTACGGACCATGTCTAGTAGAGTCTTGTTTATCGGTGTGTTGTGCACCACATCTATAAACAAGAGGCTACAATACATTTAGGATGTTATCTTTCCTTCTGATCTTAGATCGTACGATAGAGCTGTGTTATCAGGATGACTCTTCTCTGACGAAATGTTATGTTTTCGGCCGATGCCTCCAGGAAGGCCACCGAACCGGAAGGGCAAGTCTACGGCGGTTGGTGAGACCGAGCGGGGCCGGAGAGTTACTAGGGCCCCGTCAGCGGCTGTGCGGATATTGTGCCCCCGGCCGGTTCGGCTACACCACCGGTATCGGAAGGGCTTGGAGCGGCGGCAGTTGCCGGTGCAGGGGCGGCTCCCACGCCGGCTCCCGGGTTCCCGAGTGCCGAGCCTCGAGCTCCCCGACGAGGGGCGGATGATGGGGCCATGAGAGGGCGGTACGGGTTATTGGTGGCCGATTGATAGCGGGGCGAGGCCCACGGGCATGGGGTAGGGGGGTGATCGAGAGCGGACCGCGTGGCGATTCGAGGGCCGTGATTTCCGACATGTAATCCCACCGGAGTTTTCGGGTCAAAGCCCGCGGAGGACCCTGCATGAGTTTGTTCGGGAGATGCGGCGTACGTTGCGGCTTATTAAGGCTTTCGAGACCGAGTCTACGTTTGAGTTAGCGTCATCACAGGTGCATGATGTGGTCGCTGGTTGGTACGAGTCACAGGAGCTATCCGGGGAGAAGGTGCCAACTCCCGGCGGTATGGGGCGAGTTCACGAGAGGCCTTTCTTGGCCGTTTTGCGCACAGGCTACGGCGAACCGGGAGTGTGATTCTATTTGTTTTGAAGCAAGGGGCAGGAGCGTCGGGAGTACGGTTTGGAGTTTGATTCATTGGCCGGATATGCGTACCTTATGTAGGCGATATGACGGATCGGATGCATGCGTTTGTGATGGGGTTGGATGATTACCTGGTTGACGGTTGTTCGGTGATGGCGGCCCGGTCGAGGGATGGCATCGCATGGGTACGAGCACGTGCCCGGGGGTATGGAGGAGCGACACGGCGGCCCGATAGGAGTTATGATAGGGGACGACCCGAAGGGCTGGGTCTGGCGATACGGAGAGTCTCGGGAGTGAGCCGGCCTCCCGCGGCGGCTTAGCGAGATACTGCCCGGTGACACGGAGTACACACCCCGGTTCGCCGGGCGGAGCCCCGATGATGCGGGGTATTCGGGGGCGAGGTCGGACCTCCGGGGCTTCGGGCTCGTACGGATGGACGGAGGTTCCCGGCCGGTTGGGAGGCCACCCCTGCCCCGACGTCCTCGGCGCGGGGACGCCACTCGGGGGGGGGGGGTGTCGTCGTGCCATGGGTGCTTGCTTTTGTGGCGGCGGGGCCACTTGGCGAGAGATTGTCCACTCGGGGGCGGTGCGGGGGGAGACTCGGCCCTGCGGGTCAGTTGCCGGTTCGTCTTCACCTTCCGTAGCTATGCGCCCGATGGGGCGGGATATACTGACTCCAGCAGGCCGTGGCAGAGGCCGTGGCGGAGCCTCCAGTTCTGGCGGTCCATCGAACCGCCTATATGCGTTGACCAGTAGACAGGATCAGCAGGCGCCACAAGACGCGGGTGCAGGTAATTTAGACTCTTTAATTGGTTATGTTGATTGACGTATGAGCTGTATGTGATAATTGTAAAAGAGACTCCCCCGAAACGCTTGTAAGACCCATAGGGTTAGTTTAACATTCAAGGACGAATGTTCTAAAGGGGGGGAGGATGTTATATCCCGCATTTTGTACGTCGGGACAATCCGGGTTGACTATGCTAAGTTTGGGACAAGACCATTCCGGGATACGAAGTCGAGACTTTTGACTTTTGATTTTGTTTTGAGACATAATTTGTTCATGAACTTGTTAGCATGGAACATTTAGGAAAATTTGGGACCAAAAGTGGTATAATTGAAAGTTGGAAATCATGCATTATTTGGCCATTTGGCCGTGTGAGTGGGAGGTGGATCCCACACATTTTGTGGCCAATTTTAATTGGTCCAACACATGTGTGGGCCATGGACACATGTATAATTCATGTGGGAGCATAAAATATGACTACTAATTCATCTTCCTTCATTCTATACTTAGAAAAAAAAATCAAGAAGTTGAAGAACCACAACAACAACCATTCGGCCAACCCTTGAAAATTTCAAGTCCAAATTGAGCCATCCCGAAAATATTTCTTTGATGAAAATCTACTAATTGGAGGTCCCTAAGTAGCGTGGAAGTGTTGTTTGGGTCATCAAACCATCTGTTTTGTAGATCGCAAACCCTAGCCTAGTTGTGGAGTTGAAGGGAAAAGGTAAGATTTAATCTTGTTTTATGTGTTATGAATGGTGTATGCATGTTGTAGTATGCTAAAATTGATGAAAATCATGAAATATGGTATGTTGGAGTTGAGCCGTGTATGGTGTGTATGGCCGTATAGGTGTGTGTGTTGTGTTGAGATGATGAATTGATTCTATGTAGCATGTTTAGTTATGTAGTGTGAAGAAAGGAATGAGAATCATCCACATATGTATATGTGTAGTGTTGGCCGAATGTAGGCCATATTATATGACAAGAATGGATCAATTCTATTTAGTATTTTGATTGTTGTCGTTATGAATTCGATGTTGACGATAAGAGTTTAATGACTCAAATTGATATTGTAAGTGTTGCGGACTGATTTGGAGAATTATGTGCATTTAATGCAATTTCTATATTTATGAGAATAGCATTGTTAGGGTGTGAACTGTTGGTGCAAATCATGATTTGGAAATGAGGAAGGTGTCATAGTTGAGGTTCTCGGGTTTGGGGCAATTTCGGGTGAGTTGGAGTATTATTTGGGGTGTTTGAAACATTGTATGAATTGTTTAAGATGTCTTTGAATATTGTTGGCATGGGTTCGGGTTGGTATTTGAATGTATAAGCGTTGATGTTGGCTTGAAGGTAAGCCGTTGAATTGAATATAATGAAGGTTGTTAAATGATGTAAAAGAGGGTTATTTATGTTATATTGCTTTTTGGGTTGATTATTGATGTTGCTAGTTTGGTTGTTGGTGTTGTGTTGTTTATTTGGCCCAATTAAATTCTCGGGGTTAGTCTATTTACAGGGGAAATGCTGCCCAAATTTCCGTAGAATTATGTGTTAGTTTGGAAATGAACTCTTAAATACTTATAGTTGACATTGGCATTTATTGATGTTATGTAGACCTCGGGGAGTCCGAGACATAGGTTGGAGTTTGGATTAGCTTGGAGAGCAGGCGAGGTATGTAAAGCTTGGCCCTTCCTTCTTTGGCATGCCTTAGTCGTAAATAGGCTATGACACGAGCCTCGAGGAAATTCTCTTGTCGCGATCCGACCATGTCTGTGATTCTTATTTGTTTCTTGGTCTTCGTATGCATGATATGATGAAATATTGGCCCTTATGTCTTTTGTATGACTAAGTTTCAAAAGTTGCATAAAAGTTTGGTTTTTAAAAAGAGTTTTGTTCCTAAACGATTCCGAAAACTACGAACGTCCGTAACTTTCACAGACAGAACCGGATGGCTTTGATATGCTCACAAATGATTCTATGACGTATAATGGCTCTGATCTCCATAGGCGGGCCCGGATTGGGTTGACGCTCGTCCGTGGGTCCCGCGACTTTTCCTTGTATAGTGCTGACGACTTTTTGAAAAGAACTTAATATGACTATCTTTCCGACCCCCGAGTATGATTACTTATTTATCTGTTGAGTCTGAAATGATGATTCGTATATCTATGATTCCGATACGTAACTATGGTTTCTGAAGTTCGGTTTGATATGTTCCCGAGTGGTACTCGGAAGAAAACCTGATTTGACTAATGTTTTAGTTTGAACTAACAGCTTGTTTTGATTATCCTATTGGGTCTGTGTAAGTGTTCGCATTGCATATGATTTCCCACGATTCTGCTCATGCATTCTGTTATTACTTCTTTCGCCGAGTCCCGGGCCGGTGGTGTTATCGTGCGCACTATGTGATATTGCCGCTGGGTACTTGACCGCGGTATGTCGGGTGATATTGACCGCTGGGTACTTGACCTTGGTATGTCGGGTGATATTGACCGCTGGGTACTTGACCGCGGTATGCCGGGTATATGTGATATTGACTGCTGGGTTCTTGACCGCGATATGTCGGGTTTCGGAGATATGAAATCTTCTGGATGTGTTATAGCGCCATCGACGGGCGGGCGACCATATTCTAAGAACCCTATGCATGATTTGTATTTTGAAATTAAACACTTTGGTATTTTGGATTTGCACTTACTTTCTGTACTTCTGTTTCGGTTATGACTCAGATTTGCTTACTGTATCTTCTGCTTTGCATACTCAGTACATATTCCGTACTGACCCCCTTTCTTCGGGGGCTGCGTTTCATGCCGCGTGGACGTACGGTTCGGTGATCCGCCGATCTAGGACACCTATCCTGGCTGTTGGAGAGCTCCCTTTATTCGGAGCATACATTTTGGTATATATTCTCCCGTTGTATATGTATTTGTGTATTCAGGGGTACGGCGGGGCCCTGTCCCTTCATATGATTCTGTTGTTCTGTTTAGAGGTCTGTAGACATAGATGTGGGTTATGTATAGCTTTGTTCAGATGCGTTGTGTGAGTTGCGTTTGGGCGGCCCGTCCGCGCGCGCGACCTTGTCGGTACAACGTGTATGTATCTTTGATACGTTATGTATATTATGATAGCCTTGCGAAGCACGTACGATATATACATGTATGCGTCAGTTAGAACCACGTCCGATAGTTACATATGTATGAGTCGTTTGTATGCCGAATCTGGTTAAGGAGCGCGTATGGGTGCCCAGCTCGGGCACTTGTCACGGCCTACGGGGTTGGGTCGTGACAGCTAGATCCGCCCCAGGTATACGGGGATTTTTGAGGCGGCGGCCTCGGCGGCGAACGAGCAGAGATATCCTCCCCGGCCCGACGGAGCACACCCCCGGCTCGCGGCGGGGAGATCGGAGGGTGCGGGATATTCGGGGGCGAGCCGAGCTCCGGGGGTTTCGAGCTCACGGGGGACGAGTTTCCGGCCTGGGCGAGGCCACCCGGACCTCCGTGTCCTCACTTTGTGGGAGCGGCACCACGGAGAGTGTTTTCGTGCCACCGGTGCGTGTTTTACTTGTGGCCGTCGGGGCCGTCGATGAGAGATTGCCGGTTCGAGGTGGTGCGGTGGCGTAGCTCGGCCCTACGGGTCGGCCCGGTGGTTCATCTTCATCCTCGGTGCTATGCGCCTGCGTGGCGAGGGTATGCCACACCACCAGGGCCGCGGAGGTAGTGGTGGAGTTCCCGGTTCTAGCGGTCCTTCGAATCGCATATATGCATTGGCCAGCCGACAGGACCAGGAGGCGTCGCCTAATGTTGTTACAGGTATATTATTGGTTTTCTCATGAGATGTATATGCACTGATTGATCCCGGCTCTACTTTATCATATATTTGTCCCCTTGTTGCTAATAAAATTGGGATAGAATCTGAACCGATAGAGCCTTTTGAGGTAGCTACACCGGTAGGGGATTCGTTATAGCCGAGCGGGTTTATAGAGACTTGTTCGGTAATTATCCGTGGCCGCCGTTTGCACTAAGGTAGATGCGAGTAAAGTTAGATATGACCGAGTTCGATGTTATTATGGGCATGGATTGGCTAGCTTCTTGTTATGCTAATGTTGACTGTCAAAAGAAGATAGTCCGTTTCCAATTTCCAGGAGAACCAGTTATAGAGTGGGCAGGTAATACAGCATCGCCGAGGGGTAAGTTTATTTCATACCTCAAGGCAAGGAAAATAATCAGAAAGGGCTATATTTATCATCTGGTTCGGGTACATGATTTAGAAGCAGAGGCACCAACTCTTCAGTCAGTCCCAGTCGTTAATGAATTTCCAGATGTATTCCCAGATGAGCTTCCAGGCCTTCCTCCCGAGCGGGAGATAGAGTTCGCTATTGATCTGTTGCCAGATACTCAGCCTATATCTATTCCTCCGTACAGAATGGCAGTTGCAGAATTGAAGGAGCAGGTGAGGGATTTATTAGAGAAGGGCTTTATTAGGCCCGACATCACCACAGGGAGCGCCGGTATTGTTTGTGAGGAAGAAGGATGGGTCGGTGTGGATGTGTATTGATTACCGACAAGGTGAATAAGGTAACCATCAAGAATAAATACCCCCTCCCCGAGATTGATGATTTGTTTGATCGGTTATAGGGTGCTAGGTGTTTCTCAAAGATAGACTGCGGTCGAGGCTATCATCGAGGGTACGGGTACGAGAGGTCGTATATTCCTAAGACAGCATTCAGGACCCGATACGGGCATTATGAATTCAGAGTGATGTCTTTTGGGCTGAAAAATGCCCTAGTAGTATTTATGGACCTGATGAATCGGGTATTCAGACCGTTCTCAGATATGTTCGTGATTGTGTTCATTGATGACATCCTGGTTTATTCTCGATCAGAAGCAGAACATGCAGATCATTTGAGGACAATACTTGGCACACTCCGGCACCAGAAATTATATGCTAAATTTTCTAAATGTGAATTTTGGCTGACTTCAGTGGCATTCCTAGGGCATATTATAGGAGCTGATGGCATCCGGGTGGATACCCAGAAGATTGAGGCCGTAAAGAATTGGCCTAGACCTACGACACCTACTGAGGTGCGTAGCTTTTTGGGATTGGCCGGTTATTACAGGAGATTCGTAGAGAAGTTTGCTTCGATTTCAGCGCCTTTAACAAGGCTGACTCAGAAGGGAGCTAAGTTCCAGTGGACCGATGCTTGTGAACGCAGCTTCCAGTTGCTGAAGGAGAAGTTAACTACGGCTCCAGTTCTGACCCTTCCCGAGGGTCCAGATGGGTATGTTATTTATTGTGTCACTTCTGGTGTTGGTTTGGGGTGTGTATTGATGCAGCACGGTAGAGTTATAGTTTATGCTTCCCGGCAGCTCAGAAAGCACGAGAGAAATTATCCTACTCACGATCTGGAGCTGGCCGCGGTAATTCATGCTTTGAAGATGTGGAGACATTATCTATATGGTGTTCACGTTGATATTTATACAGATCACAAGAGCCTCCAGTACATCTTTAAGCGAAGAAGTGAACATGCGGCGAGATGAGGTGGTTTGAGTTGCTTTGAAAGATTATGATGTTGATATTCTATACCATCCACAGGAAAGCTAATGTTGTGGCAGATGCACTCAGTCGTAAGTCTATGGGCAGTCTAGCGGACGTGCCATCAGAGAGGAAAGAAATGGTTCGCGAGATCCATCAGTTGGCTAGTCTTGGAGTTCGCTTGGCTGATTCTGGAGATATTGGGATTTCTGTTCGAGGAATTGCTGAATCCTCTATTACGAAGAGATAATGCGGCGTCAGTATGAGGATCCTGTTCTGGCACAGTACAGAGACGCAGCCCTTGAAAAGGAGAAGACTCCGTTTGAGATTACACCTGAGGGAGTGTTATTACACAGGGGCAGATTATGTGTACCCGATGTTGCAGGGGGTCGCGGCGACAGGTTATGGGCGAGGCACATTATGCCCGCTATTCTGTTCACCCAGGGTCGATGAAGATGTATCATGATCTCAGATTCTTATACTAGTGGGATGGTATGAAAAGGGACATAGCAGAGTTCGTCACTCAGTGCCCAAATTGCCAGCAGGTTAAGATCGAGCATCAGAAGCCCGGTGGATTATTACAGGAGATGGAGATACCATCGTGGAAGTGGGAAATCATTACTATGGACTTTATTACAGGCTTACCTCGCACTTCACGGAAGTATGATTCCATATGGGTTATTGTTGATAGGCTGACAAAATCAGCCCATTTCCTCCCAGTCCGGACTACGTATTCAGCTGAGGATTATGCCAGGTTATATATTAAGGAGATTATGAGATTTCATGGAGTTCCCATATCTATTATCTCCGACGGAGGTGCTTGATTCTGACTAATTTCTAGAGATCATTTCGGGAAGGATTGGGGACACGGGTGAGTCTTAGTACAACATTCCATCCCCGGTCGACGGACGGATGTGCCGAGCGCACTATTCGGACGGCTGGAAGATATGTTGTGGGCTGTGTTATTGATTTCGAAGGGTAGGCGGGATGATCATTTGCCGCTTGTTGAATTTGCTTACAATAACAGCTACCACTCTAGTATTCAGATGGCACCATATGAGGCTTTGTATGGCAGGAAATGCAGGTCACCGATTGGTTGGTTCGATGTTGGCGAGACTAAATTAATTGGCCCAGATGTGATCCAGCAGGCAGTTGATAAGGTGAAGCTTATTCGGGAGAGGTTATTAGCAGCCCAGAGTCGACAGAAATCATATGCAGATAATCGTCGTCGACATTTAGAGTTTCAGATTGGTGATTGGGTATTCCTTAAAGTGTCACCTATGAAAGGTGTTATGAGATTCGGCAAGAAAGTAAAGCTTAGTCCGAGATACATTGGGCCTTATCAGATCATTCGTAAAATAGGCAAGGTTGCCTATGAATTAGATCTACCAGCTGATTTTGGAGCAGTGCACCCGGTATTCCACGTTTTTATGCTTCGTAAATGTATTGGTGACCCCTCCAGAGTGTTTCCTGTAGACTATATCCAGGTCACAGAGGAGCTATCCTATGAAGAGCAGCCTATAGCCATATTGGATCGTCAGGTAAGAAAGTTACGGAATAAAGATGTGGCTTCTGTTAAGGTGTTGTGGCGGAACAATAATCAGGAAGAAATGACCTGGGAAGGGCGAGGAGGAGATGAAGAAAAAGTATCCTCATTTATTTCCAGTGCCTACAGGTAATTTAAATTCCCTACTTGACTATGTTGATCGATGAATGAATTGTGTGTGATAGCTATAAAAGAAACTCCCCTGAATTGTTTGTAAGGCCCGTAAGATTAGTTTAACATTCGAGGATGAATGTTCTAAAGGGGGGGGAGGATGTTATAGCCCGTATTTGTGCATTGGGACAATCCGGATTAACTATGATAAGTTAGGGTCCAAACCATTCCGGGATACAAAGTCGAGACTTTTGACCTTCGATTTTATTTTGAGACATAAGTTGTTCATGAATTTGTTGGCATGGAACATTTAGGAAAATTTGGGACCAAAAGTGGTATAATTGAAAGTTGCAAATCATGCACTTTGTGGCCATTTGGCCGTGTGGCCTTGGGATGGTCCACACACATGTTGTGGCCAATTTTAATTGGTCCAACACATGTGTGGGCCATGGACACATGTATAGTTTATATGGGAGCATAAAAGATGACTTCTAATTCATTCATATTCATTCAACACTTAGAAAAAAAAGAGGAGCCTTGGATGAACAATAGCTTAAACCATTCGGCCAAACCCAAGAAAAACCAAGTCCAAATTGAGCCATCACAAAAAATATTTCTTTGATGCAAATCCACTAATTGGAGGTCCCTAAGTAGCGTGGAAGTGTTGTTTGGGTCGTCAAACCATCCGTTTTGTAAATCGCAAACCCTAGCCAAGTGGAAAAGTTGAAGGGAAAAGGTAAGAATTAATCTTGTTTTATGTGTTATGAATGATGTATGCATGTTGTAGTATGCCAAAATGGATGAAAATCATGAGATATAATATGTTGGAGTTGAGGCCGTGTGTTTGGTATGTAGCCGTGTGATGTGTGTGTTGTGTGTAAGTGATGAGTTAAGTTCTATGTAGTATGTTAATTGTTGTAGTGTGAAGAGAAGAATGAAAATCATGAAAGTTAGTTGTGGATGTGTTGGCCGAATATGGCTTGTGAAATGTAGCAAAGAATGGATCAATTCTATTTAGTATTTTGATTGTTATTGCTATGTAGATTCTATGTTGGAAATGAGAGTTTAATGACTCAAGATTGATGTTGTAATTGTATGGGCTGATTTGGAGGATTGTGTGCTTTTAATGTAATTTTTATATTTATGAGAATGACATTGTTAGAGGGTGAATTGTTGGTGCAAATCATGATTTGGAAATGAGGAATGTGTTATAGTTGAGGTTCTCGGGTTTGGGGCAATTTCGGGTGAGTTGGAGTATTATTTGGGATGTTTGAAACATTGTATGAATTGTTTAAAATGTTCTTGAATGTTGTTGGTATGGGTTTGGACTAGTATTTGAATGTATAAGCGTTGATGTCGGATTGAATGTAAGCCGTTGAATTGAATGTAATGAATGTTGTTGGACTATGTAGAAAGGGTATTTAATGCTAGAATTCATTTTGAATTGATTATTGATGTTGCTAGGTTGGTTGTTGGTGTTGTTGTTGTTGATTTGGCCGAGTTAAATTCTCGGGGTTGGTCTATTTACAGGGGAAGTGCTGCCCAAATTTCTGTAGAATTAAGTGCTAGTTTTGAATTAATTGCCTAAACGTCTATAGCTAATATTTGATATCCGTTGACGTCGTGTAGACCTTGGGGAGCCCGAGGCATATTGTTGGCATTATCTTGAGTTTGGATTAGCTTTGAGAGCGGACGAGGTATGTAAAGCTCAACCCTTTCTTCTTTTGGCATGCCTTAGTTACAAATAGGCTATGACACGAGCCTCGAGAAAATTCTATTCTCGCAATCCGAGCATGTTTATGACTCTTATTTATTTCTTGGAATTCGTATGCTTGATATGATGAAATATTGGCCCTTATGTCTTTGGAATATTTGATTTTCAAATGTTGCATAAAAAGTTTTGTTTTTAAAGAATTCCATAACTACGAACGACCGTAACTTCCACAGAAAGGCTCGGATTGCCTCGATATGCTCGTAGGAGATGGTATGGCGTATGATGAGTATGTTTTCCATAGGCGGGCCCGGCTCGGGTCAACACCCGTCCGTGGGTCCCGCGACTCTTCTTTTTATAATCCTGATGACTTTTGAAAGAATTTGGTTTGGCTATTATTCCGATTTCCAAGTATGGTCATTTTACTTATCTTTTGAGTCTATGATAATGATTTTGTACATATGGTTACTCACGACTCGCTCGTGCATTACATTGTATCTTTCGCCGAGTCCGGGCCGGTTTCGTTGTCGTGCGCACTTTGTTATACTCCGGTGTTATGTTGTGTTATGGTTAACCGAGCCCCTCGCTAGGGCCGGGTTCCGCTTATATTTGGTGTTATCTTGTGTATGGCGTTATCTTTGTGTTATGATGTGTGACGGGGATACGGAGATTTGAAACTTTTACGGTGTTATGCTGTGTTATGGCGCCATCGACGGGCGGGCGACCATATTTTCGAGCCCTATTTATGATTCGTATTTTTGAAAGTAAACATTTTGATATTTTGGAAATGCATTTACTTTACGTACTTTGCTGACTGTTTCGATTATGATCCATTTATTTACTATATCTTCTCGCTTTGCATACTCGGTACATATTTCGTCGACCCCTTTTCTTCGGGGGCGCGTTTCATGCCGCAGTGTGCACGGTTCGGTGATCCGCCAGCCCTAGGACACCCTTTCCGCTCGTTTGGAGTGGTCCCTTTATTCGGAGCCCACATTTTGGTATATACTCGTTCGTATATGTATTGGTTTGTTCGGGGGTACGGCGGGGCCCCCGTCCGTCATATGATTACGTTTGTCTATTTAGAGGTGTGGACATGTATGTGGGTTGTGTGCCTATTATGTGTGTGTTTGTATGATATATGTTAAATCCATAATTTCAATTTGTACATGTTTTGGGCCGTTGCGCCATTCGATAGCCTCGCGGCTTCTGTGATATGCATTTGTTTATGTTTGAGATGTGTTTGAGATGTTTGAGATAATTTGAGACAGCGTACGATATTTGTATATGCGTAAACTATTTGTATGTGATTCGGATTTGATGAATGTGTTTGGGTGCCCGAACGGCACTAGTCACTACCACGGGGTTGGGTCGTGGATATCATTAACTTTTGATTTCGCAAAAAGGACGACATCGACGGAAGAAAGTGATTGATGATATTGGAGCTCGCACGCAGGTAAGTAAAGGCACGAAAGATATATGTTGGGTAAGGTATTGAGGTACGATTGAAATGAAAAGTTAAAAACTGGAAGGGGAAATAAACAGGAAGAGGTAACAGGTGCAGCTCGAGTTGGACATACGAGGTAAGTCCATCATTTTTGTATTGTTGTTGATATTAGGAGCCTTGTGCGGCTGTGATATGATATGAAATATATATGATATGATATGATATGATATGATATATATATATATATATATGTTGGCCCTGTGAGGTATTGTTGATAATATGCGTGCAGGTTTTAAGATAGTAAGAAATATAGAGGAAATTAAGCCAAAATTTTCTAAGAAATAAAAAGAGAATGAGATAGGCTCTGATATGCCTTGAAAGGTTGTGTCAATAGTGAGGGTAAGATTTGGCTAAGTGCAAGTGCGGCTGACCCCGAGAAATAAGTTAACGGCTGAATTGATGGAAATGGTAATTGGAGGTCGATATCGATATGGTAAAAGAGTTTGGAAAGGGCTTGTGATATTAAGAGATGATTTAGAAGAGGTTGGTAAATCTTGAAAGAATGTGATATTAAGGTACCGACTGAATTGATAAGCGGGGATGAATTATGACGAGCTTATAGTTAAAGGAAGTACTAGTATGATTAAGACAAAAGTACAGAGGAAAAGAATTGTGAAGGATATGAATATATTGATAATACAGCCTGCGAGATACTGAGGATAAAGTGGACCAGGAAGGAAAAAGGTTAAGAAGTGTTACTCTATAAGATTGATTACAAGACTAACGTAACACTCATAACCATACCGGGCCCACAAAACATAACATACACACGTAATGAAAATTTTTCGAGAAAACAAACATGCCTCGTCATTTTTTTCAAACCAAATAAAATCTACGCAATCGTATGAAAACGCAATATAAGGCATAACGATTACTTCGGCTTATATAGCCGCTTGCCAAACACATCGGTAACATAATACATACAAACACACCGGCTTACGTAGCCGCTTACAAAACGACCCGACATATCATACACTCGACAATCGTTCGCAAAGTCTCTATCACATCTCGAATACCATACAAGCACTCGGACTTGGCGGCCTTTCCGGAGAAATGGAGCTCGCCAATCCAAATTCGGAACATCTTCCGCTAACATCACCTACTCATCCGTGGGTACTGCGTGGCATGAAACGCAGCCCCGAAGAAAGGGGTCGGACGGAATATGTACCGAGCATGTAAAGCATAAAGTACATCAAAATAAAGTCGTAATAAAGTAGGATTACCTAAGTACTTACATCCGACACACAAGTCATACATACTCATACCGACACACATAATCATGCATACGAGATCATATAGGATTTGCCTAAACATATGGAATGACGGTAACCGATGTGGGACTTGCCTCATCATCGGTGAACAAACTCATCATCGGAGAACAAACTCATCACACATCATCACATATCAAATGCGGTCCATAGGACCCGGACGTAACGTGGTCGCCACCCTATCCGGCGCCACAACACAAGATAACTCCAGAAGATTTCAAATCTCCGTATCCCCGAACACAACACATCATCACAACACATCATAAGCCATATCACAAAGATAACTCCATAAACGGAACCCGGCCCTATGGCGAGGTCTCGGAACCGTAACACAAAGATAACACTTGTAATATATCATAGTGCGCACGATCATATACCGGCCCGGATCCGGTGAAAGAGGTAACACGTAACGCACGAACAGATCGTAAGTAACCACACGCATATCGTACATCATCACAGACTCAACCGAATGATCAGAACGAACCCTCTTTTTTTTTGAAAATCCAAAACCATAGGCAAAACAAGTTTCCTCCCGAATCTCGCTCGGGGCATATCAAACCAAACTTCAGAAACCGTTGTTACGTATCAAAATCATGGACATAAAATCCTTATTTCCAACTCGACAGAAAAATAAATAATCATAGTGAAGAAAATATTAAATTTTTCGAAAAATCCATAAAGGTGGCATAGAAAGGCCGCGGGCCCCACGGACGGTGCCGACCCCCGTCCGAGCCCGACTACGAGGGGTAGGGGAGAGTGATGCCTTATGAACTTACATATTATGTTTTGGGGCGTTTCGAGGCCGTATGCAAAAGTTACGGACGTTTGAAGTTTCGAGTCGTTTAGGCATATATCTCTTTTGAAAACAAAACTCTTTTAAAACCAAATTCTTTTGAAAACGTAACTCTTTTGCAACCTTAGAAATTTAGTCATACAAAAGACGTGAGGATCGTAACTCGACTGCATTAAGGGTACGAATAATAAGAAACATATAAAAATCGCTTACGCAACACTTCAAACTCAATCATATCCAAGACATACGGAACATACCAAGGATGCCAACATCAAGCAAATACGAATCACAAACCTACTCAAAATTTACGAATGGAGTTACCCCAAGGCACAAATCATGTCATACCTTAATCCGTCTAAGACATGCCAAAAGAAAAGAAGGGTAAGCTTCACATACCCGGTTTGCTTCCTAGGCTAATCCAAACTCAAACCTCGGCCGCTCAAAATCTACAATAACATCGATAGGCATCTAACATTAGTCATACGCGCTAAAGAATCCAATTCCAAACCATTACTTTTTCTACGAATTTTGGGCGATTTCCCTTATAAGCACAACCCCGAGATTTTTAACTCGCTAAATTCATCAACAACAACCAAACCAACAACCATCCAAACAAGATTTAAGAACATTCCGAACAATCCACAAAGTATTCAAGACCATCCCAACAATATGCTATGAAACCCGAAACCTTCCAACTTAATGAATACGACAATAATGCGTTTCTTTCTTTCAAATTCTCATACTACGTCAACAATTCCCTACATTACCAAATTACCTTCATAAATATAAGGAAACATATTAAGATCATATTGACTTTCAAAACAGCCCACAACAATTGCAACACCAACATAAGTCATTAAACCTTCATTTCACATTGTAGAATTCGCAACGACGACAACCAAAATGCAAGATAACATTAATTCATTTAATGCACACCAAGCAGCCCCTATTCGGCCCACTCCACAACATACAACCTTCCATGAGTTTCATTCATTTTCTATGCATTACGACAACACAAAACATGTTGAGTTCAATTAGCTCATCACCTTAACACAACACCACACATACCCACGGCCAAACACACATACACGGCCACAACTCCATCTTTCATATTGCATGATTTCCATTCATTTCCATACTTCACAACATATACAAATCATCTATAACATAACTAAAATACCAAGTAGATTCAATTCATCATTCCTACACAATCCACACCTACACGACCAAGCACCCATATTCAAAGTTTCATGAATTTTATCCGTTCTTTTACACTACGACGTGCACAACTTTCCATAATACATCAATCCAAACATACTACATAATTTAACTCTTTACTCCTATATCACATCCTACACACACGGCTATACTCCACATACCATAATTCCATGAACTTCATTCATCAAAGTATACCACAACACACACAACCATCTATAAAGCATGTAAAGGAAATCAAACCTCACCTTTTCCAATCAACTTCTCCTTCTCGGCTAGGCTTGGACAAGGCAACAACGGACGTTTTTCTTGCTCCAACAACCACTCCACGTCGACGAGGGCCCTTCACTTAGTAGGAAATCTTAAAGAAAAGAATTTTCCAAGATCAAATTTGAGGGGCTGGTTTCGGCCAACCCCCTTGCTCTCCATGGCCGTGTGCCTTTTTTTCTCTCTCAACTCTCTCTTGAAACTTCTTAAGGGTGGAAGTGATTAAGATGACTTACTTAGTCATCTTTGGCTACATATATAATTTAAACACATGGCCCTATGGCCCACACACACTCACACATGGCCGGCCACCTCATGGCCATTTCAAATAATGGCCAACTTTCCATAATTCTTTTTTTGGTCCCAAAATTTTCATAAAATGTCTAACTTTCCATATTTCACTTTTAACCCCAAATTCCTTATTCCAAGTTTACCCTTAACATTTCATACCCACAAAAATGAATATGCGACTTATGCTTTGAGACAAAATCAACAAAACCGGAAATTAAAAGTCTTGTCCTTAACTCGTCGCAACCAACTTAGAATATTCCAACGTACAAAGTACGGGGTGTAACATCCTTTCCCCCTTTAGAACATTCGTCCTCGAATGTTCAACTAGCCTTGCGGGGTCTTACAAGCACCCGGGGGAGTTCCTTTTTCAACTACCACACACAATCCATTAATATACATCGCAATTCCTTTCCTCTGTATTCTTGTCTTAACCTCACTATTACCATCGGCACGACCTTTCAAGTCGTATTACAAACCCATATCTCATTCTCTTTTTTTTTTTCTTTTCAGGAAAATTTTGCGCAGTTTCCGCCGTAATGTCACTATCTCAAACTCGCACGCAGAAATACCAACAATGCCTCACAAAAAATAACATACATATACACATATCATATCATATCGCAGCCACACAGGGCATCCAATATCCTCAACAATACACAAATTATAAACATACCCCGTATACCCAACTCAAACGACACCTGTTACATTTTCTTGTTTACTTTCCCCCTTTAGGCTTCAACTCGTACTTCGATCGCAACTTCAATATCTCTCCCAACATACATCTTCATACCTTTGCTTACCTGCGTACTTCGTGACTTCCAACATCATCATTCACTTCCTTCTATCGTTGTCATTCTTCAACCGCAATCACAAATCGTGGTAAGGAGTCCCATTTCCTATGACTTGGCTCTATGGCACGATCTCGTATATGAAAGAAGAGTAACCATCCTAAATGCCCCGTAGCCTCCTCGTTTATAAACGTGGCGCGCAACACACCATAAACAAGACTCTACCGGACACGACTTTGCGTACAACCCCTAGGACAAACCCGCTCCGATACCACTTTGTCACACCCCACCCCCCGTTAGGCGTGACGGCACCCGACCCTTACTTAGGGCCGAGCGAACCCGCCGACTAACGTAACACTCATAACCATACTCGGGCCCACAAAACATAACATACACACGTAATGAAAATTTTTCGTAAAAACAAACATGCCTCTCGTTTTTTTTTCAAACCAAATAAAATCGCAATCGTATGAAAACCGCAATATAAGGCATAACAAAGATTTCGGCTTATATAGCCGCTTGCCAAACACATCGGTAACATAATACATACAAACACACCGGCTTACGTAGCCGCTTACAAAACCGACCCGACATATCATACACTCGACACTGCGCAAAGTCTCTATCGACGTCTCGAACACCATACAAAGCACTCGACTCGGCACTCCGAGGAAATGGAGCTCGCCAATCCAAATTGAACATCTTCCGCTAACATCACCTACTCATCCGTGGGTACCGCGTGTGGCATGAAACGCAGCCCCCGAAGAAAGGGGGTCGGTAAGATTTAAATATGTACCGAGTATGTAAAGCATAGCATACATCAAACGAGGTCAAATAAAGTCGTAATAACCCAATTACCTAAGTACTTACATCCGACACACAAGTCATACATACTCATACCGAACGCATCATAATCCGTCATATAGAATGACATTAACCGATGTGGGACTTGCCTCATCATCGGTGAACAAACTCATCATATCATCACACATCATCACATATCAAATGCGGTCCATAGGACCCGGCGGACAGAACGTGGTCGCCACCCTATCTGGCGCCACAACACAGCATAACACCAGAAGTTTCAAATCTCCGTATCCCCGAACACAACACATCATCACAACACATCATAAGCCATATCACAAAGATAACTCCATAAACGGAACCCGCCCTATGGCGAGGTCTCGGAACCGTAACACAAAGATAACACCGTAAGATATCATAGTGCGCACGATCATATACCGGCCCGGGATCCGGTGAAAGAGGTAACACAGAACGCACGAACAGATCGTAAGTAACCACACGCATATCAGACATCATCACAGACTCAACCGAATGATCAGAATGAACCCTCTTTTTTTGAAAATCCAAAACCATAGGCAAAACAAGTTTCCTCCCGAATCTCGCTCGGGCATATCAAACCAAACTTTAAAACCGTTGTTACGTATCAAAATCATGGACATAAAATCCTTATTTCCAACTCGACGAAAAAATAAATAATCATAGTGAAGAAAATATTAAATTTTTCGAAAAATCCATAAAGGTGGCATAGAAAGGCCGCGGGCCCCACGGACGGGTGCCGACCCCCGTCCGAGCCCGACTACGAGGGGTAGGGGAGAGTGATGCCTTATGAACTTACATATTATGTTTTGGGGCGTTTCGAGGCCGTATGCAAAAGTTACGGACGTTTGAAGTTTCGAGTCGTTTAGGCATATATCTCTTTTGAAAACAAAACTCTTTAAAACCAAATTCTTTTGAAAACGTAACTCTTTTGCAACCTTAGAAATTTAGTCATACAAAAGACGTGAGGATCGTAACTCGACTGCATTAAGGGTACGAATAATAAGAAACATATAAAAATCGCTTACGCAACACTTCAAACTCAATCATATCCAAGACATACGGAACATACCAAGGATGCCAACATCAAGCAAATACGAATCACAAACCTACTCAAAATTTACGAATGGAGTTACCCTAAGGCACAAATCATGTCATACCTTAATCCGTCTAAGACATGCCAAAAGAAAAGAAGGGTAAGCTTCACATACCCGGTTTGCTTCCTAGGCTAATCCAAACTCAAACCTCGGCCGCTCAAAATCTACAATAACATCGATAGGCATCTAACATTAGTCATACGCGCTAAAGAATCCAATTCCAAACCATTACTTTTTCTACGTAATTTTGGGCAAAGATTTCCCTTATAAGCACAACCCCGAGATTTTTAACTCGGCTAAATTCATCAACAACAACCAAACCAACAACCATCCAAACAAGATTTAAGAACATTCCGAACAATCCACAAAGTATTCAAGACCATCCCAACAATATGCTATGAAACCCGAAACCTTCCAACTTAATGAATACGACAATAATGCGTTTCTTTCTTTCAAATTCTCATACTACGTCAACAATTCCCTACATTACCAAATTACCTTCATAAATATAAGGAAACATATTAAGATCATATTGACTTTCAAAACAGCCCACAACAATTGCAACACCAACATAAGTCATTAAACCTTCATTTCACATTGTAGAATTCGCAACGACGACAACCAAAATGCAAGATAACATTAATTCATTTAATGCACACCAAGCAGCCCCTATTCGGCCCACTCCACAACATACAACCTTCCATGAGTTTCATTCATTTTCTATGCATTACGACAACACAAAACATGTTGAGTTCAATTAGCTCATCACCTTAACACAACACCACACATACCCACGGCCAAACACACATACACGGCCACAACTCCATCTTTCATATTGCATGATTTCCATTCATTTCCATACTTCACAACATATACAAATCATCTATAACATAACTAAAATACCAAGTAGATTCAATTCATCATTCCTACACAATCCACACCTACACGACCAAGCACCCATATTCAAAGTTTCATGAATTTTATCCGTTCTTTTACACTACGACGTGCACAACTTTCCATAATACATCAATCCAAACATACTACATAATTTAACTCTTTACTCCTATATCACATCCTACACACACGGCTATACTCCACATACCATAATTCCATGAACTTCATTCATCAAAGTATACCACAACACACACAACCATCTATAAAGCATGTAAAGGAAATCAAACCTCACCTTTTCCAATCAACTTCTCCTTCTCGGCTAGGCTTGGACAAGGCAACAACGGACGTTTTTCTTGCTCCAACAACCACTCCACGTCGACGAGGGCCCTTCACTTAGTAGGAAATCTTAAAGAAAAGAATTTTCCAAGATCAAATTTGAGGGGCTGGTTTCGGCCAGCCCCCTTGCTCTCCATGGCCGTGTGCCTTTTTTTCTCTCTTCAACTCTCTCTTGAAACTTCTTAAGGGTGGAAGTGATTAAGATGACTTACTTAGTCATCTTTGGCTACATATATAATTTAAACACATGGCCCTATGGCCCACACACACTCACACATGGCCGGCCACCTCATGGCCATTTCAAATAATGGCCAACTTTCCATAATTCTTTTTTTGGTCCCAAAATTTTCATAAAATGTCTAACTTTCCATATTTCACTTTTAACCCCAAATTCCTTATTCCAAGTTTACCCTTAACATTTCATACCCACAAAAATGAATATGCGACTTATGCTTTGAGACAAAATCAACAAAACCGGAAATTAAAAGTCTTGTCCTTAACTCGTCGCAACCAACTTAGAAATGTAGAAAGGAATTACTAACGTTAGAATACATTTTGAATTACTTGTTGATGTTGTTAGTATGGTTGTTGGTATTGTTGTTGATGATTTGGCCGAGTTGAATTCTCGGGGTTGTTGAATTTATAGGGGAAATGCTGCCCGAATTTCTGTAAATAAAGTGATAGCTTGGGATTGAATTCCTAGGTACCTGTGACTAATGTTTAGTATTTAGCGACGTTATTGTAGATTTTGGGAAGCCGAGACTTAAGTTCGGATTAGCTTAGGAAGCGGACAAGGTATGTAAAGCTTACCCTTTATTTCTTTGGCATGTCTTAGATGTAAGTAAGATATGATACGAGCCTTGGGGTAACTCTATTCATAAGATCCGAGCATGTCTACGATTCTTATTCACTTCTTGATATTAGCATTTTTAATATGGTCGAGCCATTGTCCTTATGTCTTTTGTATGATTGGATATTAAATGTGCATAAAGAGTTTTGTTCGTAAAAGATTCTATAATGAATAATGTCCGTAACTTTCATAAATTGGCTCGGATTGTTTTGATATGTTCGCAAAAGGTTCTATAGCGAATAATGCCTGTAACTTTCATAGGCGGGCTCGGATTGGCTTGATACACGTTTACGATCTCTAAGACTTTCTTTAACGTAGTCCTAATGGCTTTTAGAACGGATTTGACATGACTGTCGTTTGATACTCGAGCGTTGATTTGTCTACTTATCTATTGAGTCTTAAAAGTTGATTTATATGCATATGGTTTCTCACTACTCTGCTCGTGCCAGCCTCAATATGTCCTTCACTGAGTCCCGGGCCAGGACACGTATTCGTGCAACTCCCCTGCATTGTTCACCGAGTCCCTCACTAGAGGGTCGGTTACGGTATATATATGATGATGTGATGATGGCGCCAGCCCACAGGATGGGCCGAGTATGGTATACATGATGGAGACAGGATCTCCTTTACCGAGTCCCTCATTAGAGGGCCGGGACACGTTATTCACCGAGTCCCTCACTAGAGGGCCGGGTACGTATATATATATATATATATATATGATGACATGATGATTTTACTTACCGGGTCCCTCACTAGAGGGCCGGGACACGTTATATATGCATATGTACAAGATGATTATTCACTTATGTTTCTAAGTCCCATAATGAACTGGACACGATATTGATACGTATGATTTATGTTTCAGAGGCAAGCCTCATGATTTTCTATACTCCTTATTTCAGTATGATCCTGTTTACTGTATTTCATGCCTTACATGCTCAGTACATATTCCGTACTGACCCCTTTTCTTCGAAGTGCATTTCATGCCACGCGTGTGTATACGAGATGAGTAGAAGATATTAGTAGAAGATGTTCCAGGCCGGATTGGCGAGCTCCATTTCCTCACAGTCTTTTAGCCAGTCGAAGTATCTATGTCATGGTATCTTGAGTTATGTTAGAGACTTTGCAGACAGATTCATGTATGTAACAAGTCAGTCTTGTAAGCGGCTCTGTAAGCCGATGCATCATTATGCATTCTATTACAAACTTCATATGTTTACAGATTTTACTTGATTTGAGAAAGACGAAAAGCATGTTGTTCTGTGAAAAGCTTTCATTATGTACTCATTTCATGATTTAAGAGTCCAATAAGATTATGAGTATAACGAGAGTCAGCGGGTTCGCTCGGCCCTAAGTAAGGGTCGGGTGCCCATCATGCCCTATCAGGTTGGGGTGTGAGAAATTTGTATCGAAGCGCTTCGTCCTAGGGGTTGTCTGCAAAGTCGTGTCCGATGAGTCCCGTTTATGGTGTGAAGCGCGCCACATTTATAAACAGGAGGCTACGGGGCATCTAGGGTGGTTACTCTTCTTTCACATCTGAGATCGTGCCATAGAGCCAAGTCATAGGGAGTGAGATTCCTTATACTAACCTTGATTTCAGCAGAAGAATGGCATCGACAGAAGAAAGTGACTAGCGATATTGGAAGTTACAAAGCACGCAGGTAAGCAAAGGTATGAAAGATATATGTGGGGTAAGATATTGGAGTACGATTGAAATACAAGTTGAAGGTTAAACGGGAAAGTAAACAAGAAAGTGTAACAGGTGCATTTTGAGTTGGGCCTACGAGGTATGTTTATCATTTTCGTACTATTGTTGATATTGGGAGCCCTGTAAGGCATTGTTGGTATTTCCTGCGTGCAAGTTTTGAGACAGTAACAATTGCAAAGGAAACTCTGCCAAAATTTTCCTGGAAATAAAAAGAGAATGAGATATAGGTTTGTGATATGACTTGAAAGGCCGTACTAATAGTAATGATAGGATTTGACTAAGTTGCGAGTACGGTTGACCTCGAGAAATAAGTTAATTGCTGGATTGAGGATAATAACAATTGGAAGGTCGATATCGATATGGTAAAAAGAATTTGGAGAGGGCTTGTAATCATAAGAGATGATTTAGAAAAGGGGTCGGGTAAATCTTGATGGAGTGTTTTTAAGGTACCGACCGAATTGATAAAAAAGAGGATGAATTATGACGAGCTTATAGTTAAAAGAGGTAATAGTATGATTAAGACAAGAGTACAGAGGAAAAGAATTGTACTGGATATGAATGTATTGATAAGACAGCTTGTGAGATATTAAGGATAAAGTGGACCAGAAAAGGGAAAGGGTTAAGAAGTGCTATATTATAGGATTGATTACGAATAAGATATAATGTGAAGATAATGAGGAATGTTATGAAAATAAGTAAAGTCTAGTGAGAAAGTGGCCAAAGCTATGATGTGATCTATGTAGCTAGAATATAAAGGCAAGTGTGAAACGGAAAAGCGAGCTATAGAACGAATAAGGAAGGCTTATCAAGTTCTGTAGGGGAAGTTTGGAATAAGGGTTATATAATAACGAAAATGATAGTGAGTGTAAGGAAAGGAAGGGTAATTGGAAGAAGAAAATAAGAAGAGAGCGAGATAACAGTGTAGAAATAGATCATGACATGTGTAGCCAAGGATACAAGTACTATAAGTGACGGGACTGTGAAAGACCCGGTTATAGAAATGATGAGGAACGAGGTAAAATGAGAGCAGAAATCCAAAGGTCGATAACCAAGTATTTATAAGTAACGGCGATCAAGGTGTGTTCATCACCATTGGGAATCTGGAAGTCTAGGACGGAAAGTAGTCATATCCATAGATGAAAAGTGAATATTGAGGATTGAAAAAGGGTTAAAATAGTAATTGTGGAGTCAGAAGAGTAAGAGACCCTTCTATTTCAGAGGAAAATGTGTTATGAGAACGTTTCGAAATCTGTTAAGACTTCAACTTACTCCAGGTTATGTGATAAAGGTCATGCGGTGAGGTAGACGCTATCATACTAGTATTAAAGCATCGTATTTCATCAGAGTTCCAAGGTTAAGCGTGCTGGAGTGAGAGAAATTTTAAGATGGGTGACCCCCTGGGAAGTGTTCTGACAGTCTTACAAATTCAGACGTAAGAAGCAAATGAGAAGCTAGAGTAATCTAAGGGAAGTTAGAGTGTGCGGAGTGGGCCGAGACCTTAAGAGGTCGCGTAGGACGGGGCGGATTAGACCGGTAAAGAGAAAGAAGGTGCATCACAGCTCTAGAAGCAGGGTAAGTTGAATAGCGTTTGGAAATATTTTGTAAGCAAGATAGTAGGAATTATATATGTACATAGGTATGCACAAGATACCCCGTACATGGCTATATCAGCGGATATGTGTATTCCGGCAACCAACGTGGCGGTATATGGAAGGCATTAATCGGACAGGGTAACGAAGTTTAAGTGAGAAAAATATATAAATGGCACAAATGTTACAAGGCAAGCTGATGCTGTTTTCACTACAGGTTAAGCTTGGAAAGTACTAATACAATGATATTTGGAAAAGGAAGGAAGTGAGTAGATGGAAGGCAAGGGGGTCATAATGTCGGAATAAAAGTGTCGCCTAATTGAGATTGGAAATACGGACATAGGGCAAAGTATAATCGGATAATAGTATAAGTACACCCTTAAGGGGGAAGCGGGTGCGAGAGATGCAAGTGTAAGATGGAGACAATCGACACTACAATATATTTGATACGGATGCTTGGGTTACAGGTAAGATTCTTTGCTGAGACAAGTTGGTAAGATCTAAGGGCCAGCAATAAAGGGGTAGAAGTTAGGGTGATAATTGAGACAGTGCTGAGAATTAATTGTGGAGATCATAAATGATATGACATTGGAAAGCGGGTGCAAAAAAAAGGAGAGAACACGACAAGGGAATGGTAACGAGTAACTTACAGAGACATTGTGAAAGATAACACTACTATGCTGGATTAGAGGCTAAGGCGTGGGCAATAGAGTTGTTCGCTAATGATACTGCGACCTATAAGTAGCAAGGAAGAAAGATAGAAAACCTCCTATAGTAGGAAGTGAGAAAATCAAAGGAGTGAATAAAGGAAGGGAAAGGAGTATGCCAAGATAGGCTACAAGCGAATGTTAGTACGGAGGGGATATGTGCAGTAGAATGAACCAGGAGAAGGAAAGACCGTGACCAAGATTGAATACACATTGTACAAGTCGTACAAGAGTAGTTATGTTACCTATGAATATTTATATGCTAGGGAGGAGACCAAGCGAATACTTAATGAGAAAAGTTTGAATTCAGTAATAACAGTACGGTTATAATATTCTGGGTGCATTAAGGAAAGATGTAAAGATGGTTTAAGCTAAACTACCGTGATAGAATTAGTACTGAGGACAAACAGGATATGGCTATGGTTGAACCAAAGACCTATCCCGATACCGGTTGTAAGATAAGAGAGGCGAAGACAAAGTAACACATAAGAATTAGTGAAGCCACGCTAAGGTATTTCTTGGGCTAATTTGAGCACCTTCGTATATTCGCGTAAAGATTGCAACATCATGTGTGACAGGAAAGTTGAGAGCAAGATCTGAGCAAAGGGACAATAGAAGAGTTTGAATTAAAGATAAAGAGACGACACGAGATAATGTGCCTAGAATGTTACTGTTATAACCCGTATTTTTCGCCTTTGGGAATTTCGGAATTTTCGAGACAAGTTAAGGACAATGAAATGCATTGATCTTGTTTGGTTCATAAGTTGGTTATGGAAAATTTAGATGTGAAAATATTGGAAAAGTCTAAGGGCAAAATTGGAATTTTGGAAATTAGTTTCGGGAATTACCAAGCATGGGCTAAGGAAATTGGGCTTGGAAATTGAAAAAAAAAATGAAGAAATTAAGGCCCATTAGAGAGGGGTGGCCGGCCATACATGGCCAAGCCCACATAATTTAATTAATTTTTCCATGTGATTAAATTATATAAGGGAGTGTTGTATGTAGAAGTTTCAAGAAAATTAAAACAAGGAGAAAAACAAGAACAAGGAGAGGAACAAAGACAAGGCCATTCGGCCAAGTCCATGATTTTTGCCTCCTTGAAATCTTTTCCCAAAAATTGTTTTCTTGTGGAATTCCTACTAATTCAAGGTCCCTTAACAACTTGGTGCAATTGTTTTGGAAGGAAGAACACTTATTTCTTCAAGTTGGCAACTTGGTGAAGTAAAGAAGATTGTGGAAAAAGGTAAGAATTCACCCTTCTAATTATGTTTTGAAGGTTTGTTTGTGTTGTAGTATGTGTAAATGAGTAGAACATATAGAAATATGGAAGTTCGCATGGCGGAAATGCATGAAGTGCATGTGGCCGAATATATGTAATTTTGTGTAGTTAGGATGGGTTGAATTTTATGTTGAATTTTAGTTGTGGTTATGATGGAATTTATATTGGAAATGAAAGTTGGATGAGTTTGATGGAATATGGAAATGCATGGTATAGCCGTGTGGTACATTGAAGTTGGAATGGAAATGAATTAAGTTTGTTTAATATGTTAGTTGTGTTGTGGTGATCCTTGCAATGCAAATGAAGGTAAAATGATGAAAGTTAGCATTGAAATGGGATGTAGAAGCTTATGTCGTCTTAGTATGATTTTATGTTCTTATGATAATTAAGTTGTTAAGGTGTGAATTATGATGATTGTTGATGAACTTGGAAGATGGAAATATGTTATGAATGTGTATGTTAAAGATTAGAAGATTTGGATGAATTATGGCTTTGATGGAAAGTTGTGTATTTTGTATAATTTGTGTATATATTGTAAAAATGGTATGAAATACTTCCGAATGGTATTGTAACGATTATGATTAGTAATGAATGTGAGTATGATGGTGTTGGTTTGAAAATGTGAAGTCGGAATGGAAGTTATTGTATTATGTCGGAAAGTGGGCTAGTTGTGTTATATTGTGTTTTGTTATGATTGTTGATGTTGTTGTTGGGTTGTTGTTGATTGTTTTGAGCCGAGTTTAATTCTCGGGGTGTCGTATTTATAGGGGAGGTGCTGCCGGAATTTTAGTAGACAAGTATTAATTCAAGATTGGAAATTCTAAGTCTCATGAATAGTAACTGGTAAAGGTGACCATTTGCAGATTTCTGACGAAACGGGATTTGAGTTTAAGCGAGCGCAAGTCATCCGTAAGGTATGTAAAGCTTACCTATTCTTTATTTGGCACGTCCTAGACCTATTAGGCCGAAAACGGACCCTCAGGGATAATTCTATCTCCTAGAAATTCGAGTTTGATTTTAAGTACTATTCCATTCAATGGAATTGAACCATAATGCTTGCTTTTGGATATAAGAGTGCCTAAACCTTCTATCTTTCGCAAATGATTTTGAATCGCTTTGAAACCTTCATAGACAACTTTGACGAGCCTAGTGTTTATGATTTCTGTCCGCCGCCTCGGTTGACCCGAGGTGGGCCCACTATTCCCGAACCCATTACTATTGTGCTAATGATTTGTTTTTGAACAATTTTTAAAGGAAACGTTTTGGGTTTCTCTTCTAAATCCTAAATGTTGGCTATTTGAAATATTCCATTAAGTCCTATGAAATGTTTCGATATGTACTTCGAATCCGGAAGTTCTGTCCTGACATAATCCGCCGTGATGTCCGAAAGGTATGTTCTATGCCTCATTGAGTCTCTGGAAATACATATGTTATTTTTATTGCATTTAGTTTCTCACTACTCCACTCGTGGATGCCTCAATGTTTCCCACACTGAGCCCGGGCCAGGATATGTTCTCAAGCGTATTCCTCTGCATTGTTCGCCGCGCCCGGTGTGAGGGGGGTAGGTATATACGTGGGTCACGGTGTATGTTGTGCCATGTACGCTTTGTTATGATATGTGATGTGATATGGCCATTTGGTATGTTATGATTTGTTTCGGAGATATTCCCTACTACGAAGTATGATGTGTTTTGGCGCCGGAGAGGGGCGCCTATGTTACGTTCACCGAGTCCCATGCGGGGCCGGCTTTGACATATGTTTTCTGTGCATTACTTATGGTTTCTGACACGCATTTTGATTACCTATGCATCTCATTTGTTTTCCGCACCTTCTGTTCTGATTTTAATGTTATTTGTTACAGTCTCTGCTTTACATATTCAGTACATTTTCCGTACTGACCCCCTTTCTTCGGGGGCTGCGTTTCGTGCCACGCAGGTACAGACGTTTGATTTGCTGGTTTGCCGCCTAGGTTGTCTGCTCGGTGGTTGAAGTGCTCCTTTGTCCGGAGCCCGTATTTTGGTATAAAAGCTTTCATTGCCTTTGTACATATTCATTCTGGGGTATGACGGGGCCCTGTCCCGTAATATGATTATGTTTTGTTACGTAGGGTACGTAGACATGTGGTGTGGGTTACGTATATGTTTCGTGAGATTTGCGTACGTTTAGAGTTTATCTATGTTTTGTGTAGCCTTATCGGCCTTCGTGCGGCATGCCCACTTGTCCTTGTTAAATTATTATTTCTGTTTATTTGTAATATTTTGCTAATTTAGGTTAAGGTACATATGAGTGTCCAACTAGGGTACGTGTCGCGGCCTACGGAGGTGGGTCGTGACAAAAGTGGTATCAGAGCGGTTAGGTCCTCGGAATGTCTACAGACTGTGTCTAGTAGAGTCCTATTTATGGTGTGAAGCGCGCCACATTTATAAACAGGAGGCTACAGGGCATTTAGGAATTGTTGACCTTCTTTCTGTCTTAGATCGTGCGATAGAGCCAAGTCATAGGAAATGAAATTCCTTGCGCAAGTTTTACATATGGCGGAAAATGGTAAGTGGTGACGGGAGAGGTCACACAGGTATGTTTGAATATATTTGTTCCGTTACCTGAAACAAAAGGGTTCTGAATGGTTAGAGTGGGATACGAAGCTATATATTCTGTATGGTATTATGGGTATTTGCGGCGTACGGATTTCGAGCAATAAGAATTGGCAAAGGTGATTACCGAAGCTCAAGAAGGGTAAAATAGTAATTGTACAAGAAAGGACGTGTTGTGAATATGCCTCGGGATCTGTAAGGCCTCGATTAGCCTTGTATTATGTAATAAAGGTCGTGTGTGGAAATGGACATGATTATACCGATGTTAAGGGACCAGAATCTATCGAAGTTGCGACGTTAAGCGTGCTCAGGAGGGGAGCAATTTTAGGATGGGTGACCCCCCCTGGGAAGTAATTGAAAAATTTTGCAAACTTGGAATTTAAGGGGATAAATGAGAAGTTAGATAGACCTAAGAATAACTATAGTACACGGGATGAATTATGACAAGTTCCAGTTTAAGGAAATGATAGTAGGGTTGCGATAAGAATATGGACGGAAAAAGAGTCGTGACAGGTATGAATGTAGAGGTAAGACCGTAGTGGGAAGAATACAAGAAATAAATGAAAATTTGGGGTGGCCTAAAGGAAAAGGAAGTATGTGAAGCGGCTAGCACCCTTACAGAAGTCGCACAGGATGCAATTAACGGAGAAGGCGCGATTCGCTTGGGGAATATAAATTTAAGTAGGATTGGAAATGTTATGAAGGGTGAGAATATATATGTATGCGTATGACTTTTTTGATTACGTTGATACAATTAGTGATTGGAAGAGTTCTAACATGGAAGGTATTTGGAAAAGCATAAGGGATGAAGATGAAAGGTGAGAAACAAATGGAAGTATTGGAAGGAATTAAGGATAAGGAATAGTGATAAAAGAAAAACCTTTGGAAAAGCAAGCGAAAGATATTGGAAACCATTATTGGAAGAATGAAGGATAGCAAGTTTGCAATCAAGCGAGGGAGTAAAACGTGACGAGGAAACTTCCATAGGTCTCTAAAGTAGTAGTGAAAAAAAAAAGCAAGCGATCCCGTATGCGAGAAGTAAAACGCCCACGACATGAGGAAATTTCCGTATCTCCAAAGTAGTAGTAGAATCCAATTATGTTCCTACACCGATGAACTTCGCGTTCGATTCGATCACAAATCGGTTTGATACAACACGTACATCGACTCTCATTACGGATTCTATCCGATATATACATACGCCCCCGATTACGGATACGTAATATATGTCTCGTACCTTGACCTCCGATATGTTGTCGATATATGTCTCCGGTACGCCTGACTCCGACCACGGATGTATCCCATATAGTTCGGTACGCCTAATTCTGATTAGGGGATTGTCCGATATACTTCTGTACGTTTGGCTCCGATTTTGAGTCTACCTAAGATAATCGTCGGAATATGATTCTGTTTGTTGTACTGTCGTGCTTCTGATTCCGGATACGACTCCGTCCGACGTCCGTTTGATCTTCTGATTCTGACGAAGATTCGGTTCGCCCTATATCCGATTTAAGACCCCGAACAGTCCTAGTAAAGAGATGTCGAAGAATGACAGAGGAAGTTAAAAGACGAAGGCCCTTATAAGTGCTTTGGTCAAGCTCAAGGAGGAAACCTCCCCGAAGTGCTATGAAGCCCCATAAGGTCAGTTGAACATTCGAGGACGAATGTTCTAAAGGGGGGGAGGATGTTATAACCCGTATTTTTCGCCTTTCGAAATTTCGGAATTTTCGAGACAAGTTAAGGACAATGAAATGCATTGATCTTGTTTGGTTCATAAGTTGGTTATGGAAAATTTAGATGTGAAAATATTGGAAAAGTCTAAGGGCAAAATTGAAATTTTGGAAATTAGTTTCGGGAATTACCAAGCATGGGCTAAGGAAATTGGGCTTGGAAATTGAAAGAAAAAAAAAAGAAGAAATTAAGGCCCATTAGAGAGGGGTGGCCGGCCATACATGGCCAAGCCCACATAATTTAATTAATTTTTCCATGTGATTAAATTATATAAGGGAGTGTTGTATGTAGAAGTTTCAAGAAAATTAAAACAAGGAGAAAAACAAGAACAAGGAGAGGAACAAAGACAAGGCCATTCGGCCAAGTCCATGATTTTTGCCTCCTTGAAATCTTTTCCCAAAAATTGTTTTCTTGTGGAATTCCTACTAATTCAAGGTCCCTTAACAACTTGGTGCAATTGTTTTGGAAGGAAGAACACTTATTTCTTCAAGTTGGCAACTTGGTGAAGTAAAGAAGATTGTGGAAAAAGGTAAGAATTCACCCCTTCTAATTATGTTTTGAAGGTTTGTTTGTGTTGTAGTATGTGTAAATGAGTAGAACATATAGAAATATGGAAGTTCGCATGGCGGAAATGCATGAAGGCATGTGGCCGAATATATGTAATTTTGTGTAGTTAGGATGGGTTGAATTTTATGTTGAATTTTAGTTGTGGTTATGATGGAATTTATATTGGAAATGAAAGTTGGATGAGTTTGATGGAATATGGAAATGCATGGTATGGCCGTGTGGTACATTGAAGTTGGAATGGAAATGAATTAAGTTTGTTTAATATGTTAGTTGTGTTGTGGTGATCCTTGCAATGCAAATGAAGGTAAAATGATGAAAGTTAGCATTGAAATGGGATGTAGAAGCTTATGTCGTCTTAGTATGATTTTATGTTCTTATGATAATTAAGTTGTTAAGGTGTGAATTATGATGATTGTTGATGAACTTGGAAGATGGAAATATGTTATGAATGTGTATGTTAAAGATTAGAAGATTTGGATGAATTATGGCTTTGATGGAAAGTTGTGTATTTTGTATAATTTGTGCATATATTGTAAAAATGGTATGAAATGCTTCCAAATGGCATTGTAACGATTTTGATTAGTAGTGAATGTGAGTATGATGGTGTTGGTTTGAAAATGTGACGTCGGAATGGAAGTTATTGTATTATGTCGGAAAGTGGGCTAGTAGTGTTATATTGTGTTTTGTTATGATTGTTGATGTTGTTGTTGGGTTGTTGTTGATTGTTTTGAGCCGAGTTTAATTCTCGGGGTGTCGTATTTATAGGGGAGGTGCTACTGGAATTTTAGTAGACAAGTATTAATTCAAGATTGGAAATTCTAAGTCACATGAATAGTAACTGGTAAAGGTGGCCATTTGCAGATTTCTGACGAAATGGGATTTGAGTTTAAGCGAGCGCAAGTCATCCGTAAGGTATGTAAAGCTTACCTATTCTTTATTTGGCACGTCCTAGACCTATTAGGCCGAAAACAGACCCTCGGGATAATTCTACTCTAGAAATTCGAGTTTGATTTTAAGTACTATTCATTCAGCGCAATTGAGCCATAATGCTTGCTTTTGGATATAAGAGTGCCTAAACCTTCGTATCTTTCGCAAATGATTTTGAATCGCTTTGAAACCTTCATAGACAACTTTACAGAGCCTAGTGTTTATGATTTCTGTCCGCCGCCTCGGTTGACCCGAGGTGGGCCACTATTCCCGAACCCATTACTATTGTGCTAATGATTTGTTTTTGAACAATTATTAAAGGAAACGTTTTGGGTTGCTCTTCTAAATCCTAAATGTTGGCTATTTGAAATATTCCATTAAGTCCTATGAAATGTTTCGATATGTACTTCGAATCCGATAGTTCTGTCCTGACATAATCCGCCGTGATGTCCGAAAGGTATGTTCTATGACTCAGTCCGATTTCGTTGATTTGATTTGTCATTCGATATGCCTCATTGAGTCTCTGGAAATACATATGTTATTTTTATTGCATTTAGTTTCTCACTACTCCACTCGTGGATGCCTCAATGTTTCCCACACTGAGCCCGGGCCAGGATATGTTCTCAAGCGTATTCCTCTGCATTGTTCGCCGCGCCCCGGTGTGAGGGGGTAGGTATATACGTGCATGGGTTACGGTGTATGTTGTGCCATGTACGCTTTGTTATGATATGATCTGATATGGCCATTTGGTATGTTATGATTTGTTTCGGAGATATTCCCTACTCTGAAGTATGATGTGTTTTGGCGCCGGAGACGGGGGCGCCTATGTTCTGTTCACCGAGTCCCATAGCGGGGCCGGCTTTGACATATGTTTTCTGCATGCATTACTTATGGTTTCTGACACGCATTTTGATTACCTATGCATCTCATTTGTTTTCCGCACCTTCTGTTCTGATTTTAATGTTATTTGTTACAGTCTCTGCTTTACATATTCAGTACATTTTCCGTACTGACCCCCTTTCTTCGGGGGCTGCGTTTCGTGCCACGCAGGTACAGACGTTTGATTTGCTGATTTGCCCGCCTAGGTTGTCTGCTCAGTTGGTTGAAGTGCTCCTTTGTCCGGAGCCCGTATTTTGGTATAAAAGCTTTCTGCTGCCTTTGTACATATTCATTCTGGGGTACGACGGGGCCCTGTCCCGTCATATGATTATGTTTTGTTCTGTAGAGGTCTGTAGACATGTGGTGTGGGTTCTGTATATGTTTCGTGAGATTTGCGTACGTTTAGAGATTATCTATATTTTGTGACGGCCTTATCGGCCTTCGTGCGGCATGCCCACTTGTCCTTGTTAAATTATTATTTCTGTTTATTTGTAATATTTTGCTAATTTAGGTTAAGGTACGTGTGAGTGTCCAACTAGGGCACGTGTCGCGGCCTACGGAGTTGGGTCGTGACACAAGTTGAGTAAAGGGGGATTATAAGACGATTTAAGCAAGATGGTCAGAACTAACTGGTTACCAAAAGAGGGTAAATTTATATGCCAAATTCTTTCAGAATTATACCAGCTGATGATAGTTAAAGCCGGGAGCGGCTAGGTAAAGTTATTATATGAGGGGACTTCATCGCTACTTGATAACCAACTCCAAAGATAGAGACTAAAAGCAAAAGGTAGAGTGACAGTTAAAATCTTTTAGAGGAGTCGAGAAGAAATACATGAGGCGGTACGGCAGAAAGTGCAGATCACCTACTGGCTGGCTTGATGTTAGGAAAACTAAGTTAATCGGCCCAGATATGATTCAGCAAGCCATTGATAAGGTAAAACTTGTTCGGGAAAGGTTATTAACAGCTCAGAGTCGACAGAAGTCGTATGCAGATAATCAACGTCAACACTTAGGGTTCCAGATTGACGAGTGGGTAATCTTGGAGATATCACCCATGAAAGGGGTAATGAGATTCGACAAGAAAGAGAAGCTTAGCCCGAGATATATTGGACCTTATTACATTGTTCGTAAGGTAACGGAAGAGATATCGCATGAGGAGAACCCTGTAGCTATACTGGATTGTCAGATAAGAAGGCTGCGTACTAAAGACGCGGCTTCTGTTAAGGTATTGTGGCGGAACGATAACAGGGAGAAGATGACTTGGGAAGCTGAAGAGAAGATGAAGGAGAAATATGGTTGGGAGATGAGACTGCATGTTATAGTAATAAAAGAAACCCCCCTGAGATCCTCATAAGACCTTATGAGACTAGTTTAACATTCGAGGACGAACATTCTAAAGGGGGGAAGGATGTTATATGCCGTATTTTGTACATTGGAATATTTTAAGCTAGTTGCGATAAGTTAAGGACAAGGCTATTTTTCGATTTTGTTTAATGCATAAGTTGCTCATGAATTTTATTGGTATGGAATATTAAGGAAAATTTGGGGTTAAAAGTGAATTAAGGGAAGTTAATATTTCATGAAATAAGGGCCAAGTGGCCGTGTAGTGGGTTGTGGTCCATGGCCCACATGGATGCATAATTTATGTAGATGAAAGATGACAAATTAATCATATTCATCATTTTCATAAGCCTTAGAACCTTGGAGAACCATGGAGAAAAAGAGAGAAAGACCCTCGGCCATGGCTGGCCGAGATTGAGTCCATGAAGTTTTGGCCAAAAAAAATATTTTCTTCAAGCATTTCAACCTCTTAGAAGGTGTATAACAACGTGGAGGGGTCATTGGAGTAGCAAGAACAAGTATTAATTCAAGGCACAAATTCTAGCCAAGTTGAGAAGTCAAGTGCTAAGGTAAGGTTTAATCCTTTTTTACATGTATTAGGGGTGTTTTGAGCATGTTGTAATGTGTAGATATGGACGAAATTTATGGAACCATGTATGTTGATGTTGAGGCCGTGTATGGGCTGTTTTGGTGTAGGAATGATGAATTAAATTTACTTGGTATTTTGGTTGTTGTTGTTATGGATTATGTGATGGAAATGAAGGTATTGGATGGTACAAGTTGAAGTTGAAACCGTTTGTGAGCTATGGTAGAAGTTAGTATATTAGTAATATAGTTTCTTGCATTTACATGAATGATATTGTAACATGTGGATGGTTGGTATAGTTTATGAATTTGGAAGGAAGAGAATGTGTTGTTGTTGTTCTTGATGAACTTGGAAGATTATATGTTGTGTGTGGTGTGTTGGTTGGGTTGATTTGAATGTAAATGAAATGCCGTCGAATTATGTAGAAAGGAATTACTAACATTAGAATACGTTTTGAATTACTTGTTGATGTTGTTAGTATGGTTGTTGGTATTATTGTTGATGATTTGGCCGAGTTGAATTCTCGGGGTTGTTGAATTTATAGGGGAAATGCTGCCCAATTTTTTGTAAATAAAGTGATAGCTTGGGATTGAATTCCTAGGTACCTGTGACTAATGTTTAGTATTTAACGACGATGTTGTAGATTTTGAGAAGCCGAGACTTAAGTTCGGATTAGCTTAGGAAGCGGACAAGGTATGTAAAGCTTACCCTTTCTTTCTTTGGCATGTCTTAGATGTAAGTAAAATATGATACGAGCCTTGGGGTAACTCTATTCATAAGATCCGAGCATATCTATGATTCTTATTCACTTCTTGATATTAGCATTTTTAATATGGTCGAGCCATTGTCCTTATGTCTTTTGTATGATTGGATATTAAATGTGCATAAAGAGTTTTGTTCGTAAAAGATTCTATAATGAATAATGTCTGTAACTTTCATGAATGGGCTCGGATTGCTTTGATATGTTCGTAAAAGGCTCTATAGCGAATAATGCCTGTAACTTTCATAGGCGGGCTCGGATTAGCTTGATACACGTTTACGATCTCTAAGACTTTCTTTAACGTAGTCCTAATGGCTTTTAGAATGGATTTGACATGACTGTCGTTTGATACTCGAGCGTTGATTTGTCTACTTATCTATTGAGTCTTAAAAGTTGATTTATATGCATATGGTTTCTCACTACTCGCTCGTGCCGGCCTCATATGTCCTTCACCGAGTCCGGGCCGGGACACGTATTCGTGCAACTCCCACATTGTTCACCGAGTCCCTCACTAGAGGGCGGGTACGGTATATATATGATGATGTGATGATGGCGCCGGCCCACAAGATGGGCCGAGTATGGTATACATGATGGAGACGGGATCTCCTTTCACAGAGTCCCTCGTTGAGGCGGGACACGTTATTCACCGAGTCCCTCACTAGAGGGCCGGGTACGGTATATATATATATATATATATATGATGACATGATGATATGATGATTTTACTTACCGAGTCCCTCACTAGAGGGCCGGGACACGTTATATATGCATATGTACAAGATGATTATTCACTGATGTTTCTAAGTCGCATAATGAACTGGACACGATATTAATACGCATGATTTATGTTTCAGAGGCAAGCCTCGCGATTTTCTATACTCCTTATTTCGGTATGATCCCGTTTCTTTTGTATTTCATGCTTTACATGCTCGGTACATATTCCGTCTTGACCCCCCCTTTCTTCGGGGCTGCATTTCATGCACGCGGTGTATACGGATGGTAGAGAAGATATTAGTAGAAGATGTTCCAGCTGGATTGGCGAGCTCCATTTCCTCCCGGAGTGTTGCCGAGTCAGAGTATCTATATCATGGTATCTTGAGTTATGTTAGAGACTTTGCAAACAGAGTCATGTATGTAACAAGTCAGTCTTGTAAGCGGCTCTGTAAGCCGATGTATCATTATGCATTATATTACAGACTTCATATGTTTACAGATTTTACTTGATTTGAGAAAGACGAAAAGTATGTTGTTCTGTGAAAAGCTTTCATTATGCCCTCATTTCATGATTTAAGAGTCCAATAAAATTATGAGTATAACGAGAGTCAGCGGGTTCGCTCGACCCTAAGTAAGGGTCGGGTGCCCATCATGCCCTATAAAGTTGGGGTGTGACAATACCCATACATATGTGCATACATAAACATACATCAGACCATGCTGGCTACTGGTATCTCCGGAACAAATGGAGTGCATCAACATCATCTCCTGAGCTGACATTCTAATAGATAGATCACCAACCTGTATCTTGGGACCTCCGGGCACGAAACGCCGCCCACCTAAATAATAGGGGAGTCAGTACGAATAATGTACCGAGTATTTAAGGCATGAAAACAGCATATACCTAAGAATCATGAAAGGAATCTGAGACATAAGAGTTAATCTGTATATCTGAATGTATCTATGTGACTGTATACCTGGAAGTGTCTGTATAACTCTGTATAACTGAAAGTGCCTCTAAGGGCATATGATATGCATGCTTTCTTTCAAAACTCATATACATATATCATAATATAACTGTTAGTGTTGTGGAACGTACAGTCCGATCCATAAATCCTAGTGCTGCGGAACGTGAAGTCCGATCTATATATCACAAGGATCGGCCCCTCTGTGGGCATCATCATCATCGTATACCAGCTGATCTGGTGGTGATGCGTATATAACGCCTATCCCTTTTCCTATACCCCATATACATATAATATACACGTATATAATGCCTTACGTCATGGGCCAATATGCATATGTATAAATGAATGCAATGCATATATAAGATGAATAAATAATGACATAAAGTCGTGCTACCTACGATAAACATCTTTGAGCTAATATCATCAATATACATAATCTCAAGACCCATGAACAGAAGGAATAATCATAAAAGGGGTATGGGGACATCAAAGATTGGAGTACTCCTAATGCTTCTGAGAGTAGAGTGATATGCAAGTTCGTTCATTCATTCGTTCCTTCATATCATAAGGATCATGCCAAAATGAAAGGAAGGATAGCCTTAACAGACCTCTTGTCTTCAATACGTGCTGAATAAGAATCGCCTCAATTTAGCTCCTCAACCTATAACAATGATAATATGCCCATCAACTTAGAGAACACTAGTATACGATGTATATCAAATGGTAACTCGTTTCTATAAAGAATCGGGTAGCATCTCCCCTATTTTTATCACTTTCCCAACTCAACACCAAGAACCACAACATCAACAATAATATACACAAGCTATATTCCAAGAATTTCATCCACAACAACTCAAGAATACACTCTAATCAGTCCATACAACAACAACAACAACAACAACTTATACAATTTTCCGCCATTAATTCCATAGTTCTCATCCCACAATTTAGCTATGACCTGGATGAATTTTAATATATCTAGCAGAGGAGAACTCTTACCTTATCTGCCAAAAACTAGTCTTCTTCCACCTTACTTCACTACGAAGAACGCTACCAATTTTCTATCGTCCAAAGGAAATCAATGTCGCTATAACATCTATGTCGTTTTTCGCGTTTGCCTCAATTGTAGAACTTAATACCCTTTTTATTGAGAAGTAATATAATTTATCTCCTTAAAAATGGAAGGAGGACGTTGTTGTTTCCAAAATTAAATCATGGGCTGCTACAAACAAAAGTGAAAGTCACGTTTCTGCCTCCATTCCTTTTGATGAATAGTTTTAATTCAAGATGAGCTACCTTAAAAGATTTATTGTACATTTCTTTGGTCTTCAACGAGAATGGCTGAAGTAAAAGTAGGAGTCCAAAGAAATTGTATTGCTATTAGGTTGAACTACCTTGCTGCTAGCTTAAGGGAATTAACCTTGCAAAGGTGCCCGCTCAATGAACTCTCTTCCTCTTATTTATTGAAATGTAGGGCCCACCTTTAACAATTATGAATTGTAAAGCTATTTTAAGATTGGCACCAAATCTGTATATAGTGAATGAGTCATTTCCACCTTTATTGGATGGCTTCCACGTGGAAAAGGGTCCTTTCCCACTTATCCACTTAATTTATTAGCTAATCCCTTTTTGTCTCCCACTAACTCCAAGAATTTAACAAATTTCCCACATAATTAATTTCTTGATCTCAATCCACTGAAATAATAATCATTTTTAATACACTTCTTATACTCCTTGTCATGATCATGTGACATAGCACTAGTCCATAGCCCCTTTTGGTACACACAAAAATATTATTTCCAATCACCGTCATTCCATTTTCGAATCTTAAATAATTTCGTGACTTCATCGTAACCACCTATAAGCTTGGCGCTAACCTTGTTTTCCCCTATTATGTCTTTTAACTTGCAGGCTTTCTAACACATGAAAACACGGGATGTAACATCCCCCCCCCCCCCCCCGAACATTTTTCCTTGAATTTAGAGGTGTATGGGGAGGGTAAACTTATTAGAAATCTTACAAAAATTTTGACAGAGCCTCCCGTATAATCGAGCACTTCTCAAGACTTACAAAGAACCAAAACCCAACCTACGTATTTCACAGGGCCATACAAATATCATATATGTACATGTCCCTATACTGTCAGCATATATCAAATGTAAACATCGTAAGACCTTCCGGTAGAACATCTGTCCATGGATGAAAGGTTGTACTAAATGTGATATCTTAGGCAAGGACACATACCTCTTTAGCCTCACTTCGTGGCCTGTCGATTTTCACACATGGAGACGTTTGCACATACTATTCTAGGATCTTCATTTGGTACCTTCCAACCTGTACTCTATTCATCTAATATTCGTCTACTCTATAGGAAAACTATGTATGCTTATCTTGAAGGGATTCATATTTACGGACGTTCTACAACCCAGAAATGGTAATTCGAATGCCACCAACACGTTTCACCTTAAGCCGAGAACTATAGATCCATAATGATTGCCTAATGTTGTCGATACAATTTACCTTAAGTAATGATCTCGAATTCATCAACAAAACTCTGGAACATATCCATTAAGCCAGACCGCAATCGACTCTAACCATATAATTGGTTCTCCTTATATTCTAATTTTTCGTTAACAATCATGCCATCCATATAATTCATCTTAAGGAGGGGTTATTTTCCCATCTGGAGACCATCCAGATAATTTATTCTCTTGACATCATGGTATATCTCAGTTGGCCCTAGGTGACTAGGATAACGAGAGCAGTGTATCCCTACCATGATTTAATGTCGTAGTCCCACTACATCTACAACATCTAATTGGCTTGGCATCTCAGAACCTCATCTTTTTTTCTCCATCTCATATGTTGTTACCTCATTCCATCATACTTCTTTCTTTAACTCACAAATAATGGGAGGATCTTTTTATTGCCATATTCGTATTTCTAAATGACAATGCTTGCCATATTCTGATTTCAACAATCAGACTCCTCAGTAGTTAACTGGCGTAACTTGGCTAACTTCCCCTTCTCGGTCTAATTCCATTCTTACGATCCCTGATTATCCTGAGTTACTCATCTATTGGCCACTTCCTTCCATTTTTGTTACATGCACAGTATATCTCTTTTACACTCTTCATAGAATTTGTTTAGTAACACGCGTTTCTCACGAGTCGTTATGCGAAATCCATCGCTACTCTAAATTTGTTGAAGTCTACAGTATATTAAGTACTTTCGTTAGTCACTCCATTGGCATCTCTTGAGTATTCTTTCAAGAAGTAAAAGTGGATCACTATGCTGGTATAACTCTTCTTGACACCTGAACTTGTTGGTCATCTTCCACGCTTACTTACTCTAGATATCTTTTATCCTCATCAATTACTTCTTCCCATAATCATAGATTCATCGCCTCTGTACCAGCTTACTAAATCAACCATGTAAGTCTTTTGTTACCTATCAATATTGTTTCATCGTTTAGCCTTTCGAAGGTATGTAATCGCTAGGGAACTTCTTCTTATCCTCGGAATCCTCTTCAGGTGCCTATTCTCACTTTTCTTATGCTTGAACCAAAGCCATAATACTCACATAATCTGTCATCTTAAAGGGGTTTTAAATCCTATGTTAATCATGTCCCGTAATGAATCTCTTGAGAGCACTTCTCTGAGGTAAATACTCGTACCACATCTCGAGTTGACACTTATATAGGTAATCTTCCCTATACCACTTCTATCATCATGTTGAGGTTAATACTTCTCTTCTATCATATGCCATCCTTCAACTCTGTTCCGCAATCTACCTTATTTTACAAACTACCGTCTAGGGACTTCTCGGCCCTCTTTCGTCTTATGACCCATACCTTTTATCATTTCATCCTTACGTCTCTGTCTGTCACATTGCCTCATAATATCAAAGGTTAATTCCTTTATCGTCGTTTGATTTCTACAACCATTAACCCATAGGGTAGATGTCTTTGTCATAATATTTCTTTGCATGATTTCATTAAGACCCATAGATCGCCTTATGCATTAGTCATTTTCATCAACATATCTCATGACTAATCCATGTTTCCTTCTTGCATCGTCCTTAAACTTGCCCTCTCTTGACCCGCCTTTTCTCAATAATCTTTTCTTGGGACAATGCTGCATAGCTTACTGGGGATGTGATTCCATTTGTTACCGTCCCTATACGCATATAAGATCGATCTACTAGTAATTCAAGATCATTCTTATTCGTTTTCTTGTCTCATTTCTCATTCTTTTGCTCAAGTAATTTCGTTAGTAGTGCAATACCATAAGCATAATCAAGAATGCCTTTGATTTCCTTTTAATAAAGAAATGTGACTTAAAACTCAAAATTAAATATTCACCAATCTCTTCCGATCAACTCACACGATCGTAGGCGCATTCTTCTCTAACTGCTCAATGTATTAGTAATGTGTGTAATATGCGGTCCTTTTGGAGTCCGTGTGGAGATGTTGTATAGTATAGACGTAGAGTCACTTTCTTCTTTGTGCATAAGATATTTTTCTCATCAAATAATCCCATATCTCTCGTCATAATCTAATTAATCACACATTACTTATGATACAATCCGAACCCTCAATCATCTCATAACATTCATTAACATTCTACTTCATCTTAAGATATTCACAAAAATATGATTCTCTCTATACTTTTCTCATCAGTTTACTACTACTAGTGGACGTCTTTTTATTCGCCTTACTTCTACCTTTCCTCCTCTACCTTTAACATGTTCTTCTTTTTCTAATCATAGACATCAGACATCTTGGATATTCGTCACTTATCGTTCTTTTATTTTGTTACTCGATCTTATCTCACCGTCTTTGTTATCATAGTCTTGTTCTCTTCCTTTCTGTATCTCTCACTTCCCTTTATATCACTAATGAAAAACTCTTATTGTATAACCATTCTGGTAAATTCCAGGATAGATAACCAGAGCTATGATGCAGAACGTAGCTATAGTCGTAAGTTCAACAAATTACCAAGCGAGGAGCTTTAGTAAACACAATCCTTTCCATCTATTATTTCGAGGCATCGCTAAGGGTTGTAGGGCAGCCCATAATGGCTTAAAAGCTTTCCCCTTTAATCATCGATGAAATCTAACTTGTCAATACGTATCAATATTACATGCATCTGCATATACATATACATATCAAGTTCATCCCATAACTCGGTCTTTCGAAAACATATAAGGGTTAGTTGACTTTTCCCATGTGTGAACTATTACAGGACACTTATCCCTTTACTTATCTTTGATACCTAAAATTTCTTTCAACTCCAAGCACATTATCTCCAGCTTCATTTCTCATCTTCTATCCTCTCTCATTATTCCCCTTTACGATCTAATGCCCACATTTTATTAAACCTATTCCATAACCGTGTCACGACCCAACCCAAGGGCCATGACAGTACCCGAGGCTAGCCTACCGAGCACTACCTAGCAAGCTCCTTCAATCTCATCTCGCAGGATCACACATATCTAACCTACAATTAGCATAGCCTTAACGAGTATAAATTTCAAATAAACTCATTTACCAAATAATCATCAACTCCATCCCATACTAATAAATACAAGCCCAAAAGGCAGCTAAAAAATGATATAAAAAATGTACATTAGCGAGGTCATAAAAACATCTACTATCCACACATGTCTACGAGCTCTCTATCCGTAGTACCGGGAAATCTTGTTGACGGAACAACCCCGCCATGCCCCAAATATATAAACAAAAGAAGTATACCAATAGACTCAACTCCGAAGTGTTGAAGTACCCCGAATCTCTCGCCGACAAAGCCCCGGGGATTTGGATCATCCCCCTTATCTCCCTAGGGGCAAAAAGGGTAGCACCCCAAAAAAAGGACGTGGGACGAACAATGTACTAAGTATATAAGGCATGAGCAAGAACAAAACGGGATAAAGTTCTTTGCAAAGAGATAACTTGTTTTTTTGGTTGCCCGGGCGGATACCATGCTGCTAATTTTTATTTTAAAACCAAAATTTCATAAATATACATATACGTGCCCCACCTATAGGTACGGTGAAAATTTTAACCAACCCGTCCGGGCCCCCCGCGCCCGGGGTAATGTTATACCCCGGTATTTTTGTACATTAGGATTTTTTGCTAATCGCGATAATTTTTAAGGACAAGACTATTTTGGGATACGAGGAGAGATTTTTAACCTCCTTTTTGTTTTAATGCCAAGTTTGTTTATAAAATTTTAATTGGTATGGAAATATTAATGCGGAAAGGGGGTTAATTAACTATGATTAGATTATTGTGGGATTAAGATTTAATTATTTCATTAATTGGCCATTAGTGGCCGGTTCTCCCCATGGAGGCCCAAAATTTGATTGGCTCACCCAAAGGAGGGGACATGTTTCCATCTTTAGGAACCATTTTTAAAAAGTAAATTGATGATAAAAGCCTTTTATCATCCAAAAAAAAAAGACTATGAAGAGAGAGGTTTTTTCCCATGGGGGAGCTTGGTAGCTCACAAGTTGTTGACCCCAAACCATTTTCCCCAAGGTGTTTACCCAAAATTTGGGAAGGGGAAATTGGATGTGAAAGTGGTCTTAGGGCAACAAGAACAAGTATTATTTCTTTCCAAATTCTACCCAAAGGAAGTCAAGTTTTAAAAGGTAAGGTTTAATCTTTTTTTACATGTATTAAGGGGGGTTTTGAGCTGTTGTAATGTGTAGATATGGATGAAATTCATGGAATTGTGTTGGGTTTTTGGGGCCCGGGTTAGGGGTTTGTGTGAAGATGGTGAACTAATTTTATTTATTTTTGGTTGTTGTTGTTATGGATTTTAGATGAAATAAAAAGTATTTAATGGTTCAATTTGGGAGTTGAAAATTTTGGGGGCGTTGTGGTTAAAGGGTGTTAGTATTTTTTGCATCTAAAGGAAAATGTTGTTAACGTGTGGTTGTTGGAAAAGGTTTAATTGGATAAAAAATAATGTGTTTTTTTCTTTTTTGGCTTGGAAGATTTTTTAATTAAATTATATGTTGTGTTGTGTGTTGGTTAAAATTTGTTGTAAGGTTGTTTAGATGAAAATGTTACGATTAGGGTCTTTAAAATAATTTAAATGTAGTTGTCGATGTGGATTGTTGTTGAATATTGTGAAGGGGGGTCTTTGGAAACGTTGGGCTCGGAGTGTTCTCGATTTTGGTTTGAAAAAGCCTGGGGTTGGTACTTGAACATATGATTTTTGGGAGGGTTGGTTTGGTTGTATGTGGTTGATTTGAATATAAGGGAAACGCCGTCTAATTATCTAAAAAGGGAAAGTTATTAACATTAGAATACTTTTAATCTCCTTGTAGTTTAAAGTAGTTCTTAACGTGTTAATATAGGGAGGTACTATTGGCGATGCTGGGTTAAGAGTAAACGCTAAAGTGTTTTAAAAACCCATCCCTTCTTTTTTTTGGCATGCCCCAGACGTAAGTAAGATACGATATGAGTTTTGGGGTAATTCTATTCATAAGTTGGGGCATGATTTCCCATTCATTCCCTTGATGTTAGAATTCTTAAATTAAGGGGCCATTGCCCCGAGTTTTTTTATATGATTGGATAGAAAAATATACAAAAAAGTTCCTTTTTCAAAAAGGATCTAAATGACAAAAGGTCCTTAATTTTCCCTTAAACCCCCCCTCATTAATTTGATACTTGTCTATGACCCCCGAGATTTTAAATTTGATATGGCCATTGAGAAAAGTCCGGGCCATATAGGGCTTTGATACCGAAGGTTTTAAATTTTGGTCCTTATCTCCGGTCTGGGATGAGATTTAATTGCATATGGTTACCCCTTTTATTTTCCTTTAAATACCGTTGTTACATCTTTCTGAGTCCCGGTGGGGTATGTTATTATGCACATTTTACAAATTATCCAAGCCCCTCATGGGGGCCGAGGCTTATATGATGATTTTTAATGATAGATGATATAATGATATGATGATACGATGATATGATATGACATCGAGCCCCCTGAGGGGCCGGGTATGGTATACGTGTACACGACTTTTTTCCCCGGAGCCCCCAAGGGCCCGGGGTAGGGTATAGATAAGGATATGCTTTTTCATTCGTAAGGTCCCAAGATACGGACCCGACTATTAGACTTGTCCCCCGGGAACCCCTTATTTTAGTTATGATTTTTCCCTTTTGTATTTCATCTCTATATACTGGGTACTTTCGAAAGGGCCCCTTTTCTTCGGGGGCCGGTTTCTCCCGGTCGGACGCTCGTTTTGGTGATCCGAACCTTGGGATCCATTGGGTTTTCTTGGAGTGCCCCGGCCCCGGGTTTTTAATTTTTTGGTAGGGATCCTTTTGTTGATATATGTGTTCTCGGGGCCCGGGGCCCCCCGCCCCGTCATATGTTTTTGGTTTTTGGGGTTTCCGAGACATATAGGGGGTATATATTTTTTGTTGGGTTTGTCCCCGTATGACTTATGTTTTGGGACACTCCCTTCGGAAGGGGGCCTTGTGGGTTTGTGTATGTATATATTTTTTGGGGGATGTTGTAGTGGCGGCCTTGTCCCGCGTATAATATTTGGGCTTTCCCCCATTTATGATAGCCTTTTGGGTTTGGGCCCATGTTATCTATTGGTATTTGAACCCCCCTTGGGAACAAAAGTTTTTTGATATGTATATAGGGGCGACAGTTTTGAGAGACGTCTTGCCTTTTTATAAAAAATTTCCCTTTATCTCCCGGGTTTGGGGGTGATTATACCTTTGTGTTCGGGGTGTCCCGGGGGACTAGTCACCCCCTAGGGGGTTGGGTCGGGGACAAAAGTTAATTCCAGCTTCTCCCCAATTTTCATGGCCGTGCCCCAGTGAGTCTTGTTTACCCGTGTGTTGGCACCCTTAAAAAGGGGAAAACGGGGGACATTTAGGATGTTATCTTTCCTTCTTACTCTAGATCGGGGCGTTAAGCCATTATGGGGATAATTCCCCCCCAACCTAACAAGTTTCGGGGAGCGCCCAAAAGGGGGAAATTTTTCCCCGGAAGGGAAAGCCTCGTGGGGGCCCCCCCCCGGAAAAGTTCCCGGGGGCCCCGTCCCCGGTTTTGTGCCCGAGGTTGTGCCCCGGGTTAGCGAGCTCCCCACCCCCACTCCCGGGGGGCGTGGGGGCAGGGGTACCGTCCGAGGGGCGGGCCCCCGCCCCCCCCCGGGGTTTCCCCTTCCGAGCCTGGGCCCTCCTCAGGGGGAGGATGGGTTTGGAAGATGAAAACCGCCTTTGCCCGGGCCCAAGCCGGGGGAAGCTCGGGGCAGGGCTGGGATTTGGGAATGGCGGACAAACATGTTTTAAAGGCTGTAATTTTCCCGATTTTAAAACCCCCGAGTTGGGGGTTGGCTTGGGGGGGACAGGGGAAGTTTATTCGGGGGTCGGCGCATTGAGGAAAATTTAAAGACCCGGGGCGAGTCTTTTGAGTTGTCTTCGTATCGGTTGGGGAGTGGGAAATTTGGTAGAGCCCCGGGAGTTTTTCGGGGGCGGGGCCTTTCTCCGGGCCGGCAGAGAGAGTTTAGGAGGCCTTTTTTGGCCATTTTCCCCTCCCCCCGGAGAGGGGCGACCCGAGTTGAAGATTCACCCCCCGGCGAATGGGTGGGTTTTGTTCGAGATTATAGTCTTGAAATTTGATTTTCCCAGACAGCCCCCCCCTTATTGTGGGCCGATAGGCCCAATAGGATGCTTTTTAAAAGGGTGAGGGGGCTACTTCCGGTTGAAATTGATGATAATGGCTTCTCCCCGGGTATGGATATTGCTCGAGAAAGGCTTATGACGGGGGAGAGGAGGGGGGGGGACCCCCACCTGGAAGAGACAAGGGGACGGCCCAAAAGACCCAGATCAGGTATCCGGGGGGTTTTAGGCCCTCCAGAAGATAGGCATAACCCTTTCTCCCCGGGCACAGGCACCCCCCCTTTCCACTTAGGGGGAATTTGAAGCGGGGGTACTTGGGGGGCGGGTCAGCCCGGGGTTTTGGGTTCCGGATGGGGGGGGAGCCGGGTGGGCCGAGGCCCCCTTTTGCCCCGGTGTTCTCGTTGGGGTGGGGCCTCTTTTGGGGGAATTTCTTTTCACGGGTACTTGCTTTACTTTTTGCCGGGCCTTATTATGGGGGAAGCCCTTTTGGGGGTTTCCGGGGGCCCCTCCCGGGCGGGGGGTGGTTTCTTTTCTCGAGTACCCCCCCCGGGGTACCCGAGGAACCAGCCCCGCGTGGGGGGGCCCGGGGGAGCTTTTGGTTTAGCGGTCCTTCAACCGGTAAAATGTTTTTGGGCAGTGGGCAGATGGGAGGCGCGCCAAAGTGGTTCCCGTATATTATCAATTTTCCCCGGGACGTATATTTTGATAGCCCCCGGGCCCCAACTTATTATATATATCTCCCTATGTTTTTTAGTGAATGGGAAAAAAAACCCAGGGATTGAACCATTTAAAATGCCACCCTGGGAGATTGGGTTATAGAAAAGGCGGGGTATCAAAATTGTTCGGTGAATATATATAGTCGTCATCCCCGGAAATTTGATAAAGTTAGATAGGGTTGCGTTTGATGTTATCATGGGTAGGATTGGTTTAGCTTTTTGTTATGTTAACGTTGATTTGGGAAACAAGATGGGGGGGTTTTTGGCCCCGGGAAATAGAATGGTTGGGAATAGGGTTTTGGGGGGGTAAGTTTTTTTCTACCCAAGGCAAAAAAGATGGTTAGAAAGGGTCATATTTATCACCCGGTTCGTGTGCATGACTTAAAGGGAAAATCCAATTTCACGTCCCAAAATTTTAATTTTCCCGGGATATTTTTTAAATTTAATTTCCCGTTTTTTTCCCCCCGGCGTGAGAAAAATTCCCATAGATATTTTTAAGGGATACCCCCAAATTTCTACCACCCCTTTCCTTTAGAAGGGCCCTGGGGGCGAAAAAATTAAAGGGGCCCCGGGGGGGGATTTGAAAAAGGGGGGCTTCTTTGGGCCCGGAATCCCCTTTGGGAAAGCTGATCTTTTCTTTAGAAAGAAAGGAGGGGGCGCGGAGTGTTTTGATTAGGGGGTAAACAAGGTGACCTAAAAAAGATATCCCCCCCCGGGATTGATGATTTATTTGACTACCAAAGGTACAAAAAGCCAAGATAGACAAAACGGCAATCCCCGGGCCCGGTAAGAGGGGCAAAATTTTCCCAAAAGGGTTTGCTTTGGGGGCCCCGCAGGCATAAAAATTTTTAGGGTGATGTCTTTTGGGCCCAATGCTCCCTTTTTATGAATGGATAACCCGGGTATTAAAATTCGTTCCTACATATGTTCGTGATTGTATTTATTGATATTGGGGTCTATTCACAAATGGAGGGGGAGAAGGGGATCATTTTTCTACGGTTTTTTGGGGTGCCCCCGGACCGAAATTGTATGCTAAGTTCTCTAAATGTGAATTTTTTTGACTTTAGCGTTTTTGGGGATTTATTGGGGGCCGATGGATTTTTGGGTTCCCCCAAATGAGGGCCCCAAAATTGGGCCAGACCTACGACCCCTCCAGGTACGTAGTTTTTTCCCCGGGGTATTATGGGGAAATTTTGGGGGAAGTTTGCTTCGAGGCCCCCTTTTAACGGGGCTAACTCGGGGGGCCAAGTTCCGGTGGGGGGAGCCGTGGGAAAGAAACTTCCAACCTTGAAAGATAAGTTTACTGGCTTGCTTTTCTTCCCCCGGGGGCCGGGTGGTTATGTCATTTATTGCGATCTTTTGTGTTCAGGGTTTTGTATTTAAAGCGGAGGGGAGGAGTTATAGCCCAGGTTTTCCCAAAGGGGCGAAAAATGAAAGAAATTATCCTCTTTTGATGGAATTAGCGGGGGTTTATTTACGATTTGAAGATAAGGGAACTATAATGGCGGGGATTTGATATTTACCGGATCCAAAAGTCTCTAATATATCTTTTCAAGGAACCGATTTTCGAGGAGGGGTGGTTTGATTTTTGAAGGACTATGATTTTTAAAATTCTATACCATCCAAAGGGAAAACAAATATTGTAGCGGATGCACTTTTAGCCTAAGTCTATAGGGGGCCCTTTACGGACGGCAAACCAAAAGGAAGGAAATGGGCCGGGGAGATTTATCGGGAAATTTTGTCTTAGAGTCCCTTTGGCGATTTTGGAATCCGGGGGTTTCTGTTCTTTAATCCTCTATTAAGGGAAAGGGCGCCCCAAAGAGGACCGGTTTTCCGAAAAAATAGAGATGCCCATTAAGAAGGAGGGCCCCAAATTTGAGGGTTTTCCCCCAGTCCGCGATAAAGGTGGAAATTTTTGTACCGGTTGGCGGGGTTACGGCCCCAGGTTTGGGGAAAGGGACACTAGGTTATTCATTCAACCAGGGAAAAGTAGATGTATCATGACCTCGAAAGTTTGTACTGGGGGGATGGCATGAAGAAAGACATAGCGGAGTTTGTTGCTCGGGCCCCAAAAATTTCCAAGGGGTTAAGATCGAGGATCGGGCTTTTGGATTATTACAAGAGAGGGGTTCCCACTTGGGAAATGGGGAAACAATTAATATGGACTTCATTCTGGTTTTCCCGCACTCCCCTAAGATGATTCCATATGGGTTATTGTAGATAGGCCCAACAAAAACCCTATTTTTTCCTAACCTTTTTTTTGAGGGCTTTCGCAAAAATTTTATTTAAGGGGATAGTAAGACTTCACGGAAAATTCCCCATTTTAAATTTTAAACAAGGCAAGGGGCTCTTGTGACTAACTTGGGGATCTTCCGGGGAAAGGGTTGGGGACAAGGGGAGTCTTAGCCAACATTCCCCCCCTCACCCAAGGGCCCCAGGGGTCTTTTTCGGACCAGGGGATTGTTTGGGGTGGATTTACTTTAGGGGCGGGGTGATCATCCTTTCCCCTTTTAGTTTGCCTTTTTAATAATAGCTACCATTTTTGCATCCGGGTGGCAATAGAGGCTTGTTGGGAAAAATGGGGGCCCCTATTCCCGGGTTTTATGTTGGGGAGACTAAGTTAATCGGCTTAGATATGATTCCCTTTTTCCCTTGATAAGGTGAAACTTATTCGGAAAGGTTATTAGCGGGTCGGAGTCCCAAGTTTTCAATTTGACGCCCAACCTTTTGAATTCAAGGTTTGATTGGGTATTCTTTTAAGGTATCCCCGTGGGGGGTGTAATGAGATTCGAAGAAAAGGGGAAACTTTGCCCCAGAAATTGGGGCCTTTTCCCCTTTCCGTAGGGGAGGCAAGGTTGCTTTTTTGAATTGGGGCCCCACCATCCCCCATTTGGAAAGGCACCCGCCCTTTTACGATTATGCTTCGCAAATGGGATTGGGATCCTTTCGGGTATTCCCCTGGATGATGTCCAAAAAAGGGTTATCGTAAAGGGAGAACCCGTGGGTATCTTTTATCGTCAAAAGGGGAAGGTTGCGTACTAAAAACGTGGCTTTCGTTTATTATGGCGGAACAATAACGGGGGGGAGATGACCCCGGGGCCGGAAAAGGGGATGAAGAAAAGTATCCCCACTTGTTTCCATGCTTTTAAAATAATCTAAAAATCCTAAATTTGGGTTTTGTTGATTGATAAATGAATATATGTGATAAATTAAAGGGGACTCCCGGGAAATCCCCATTAAACCTTTTTGACTAGTTTTTAAAATTCGGGGACGAATGTTCTAAAGGGGGAAAGGGTGTTTATATCCCGTATTTTTGTACTTGGGATATTTTAAGCTAATCGCGATAAGTTTAAGGACAAGACTATTTTTGGGGGTACAGGAGAGATTTTAACCTCCGATTTTGTTTTAAGCACAAGTTGCTTATAAAAATTTTTAAGGAATGGAAATATTAAAAAGATTAAAGGGGTTTTTTAACCATGATTAGATTATTAAGTGGGGATTAAGATTTAATTATTTCATTAATTGGCCATTAGTGGGTTTTGGGGGCCCCCCCATGGCATGGCCAAATTTGATTGGCTCAAGCCATGAGTGGGGCATGTGTCCATCTTGTAGGGAAACCCCATTTAAAGTAAATTGATGACTAAGGAAGCCCTTTTTCCCTCTTCAAAAGAAAAAACTTTAAAATAGAGAGATGAGCTTCGGGCCCTGGGGAGTTTGAGCTCCCCAAATTGTTGATCCAAAGCAATTTTCCAAGGTTTTAGCCAAATTGGATGGGCAATTGTGATGGAAAGGGTCATTAGGGCAACAAGAACAAGTATTATTTTATTTTAAAATTTACCCCCGGGTTGGGAAATCAAGTGTTAAAAAAGGTTTAATCTTCTTTTACATGTATTTAAGGGGGGTTTTTTGGATGTTGTAAGGGAGATATGGATGAAATTCATGGGAAATTTTGTATGTTGGTGTTTGGGCGGTAGGGGGGTTTTGTAGAAGATGGTGAACTAATTTTTTCTTAGTATTTTGGGTTTTTGTTGTTATGGTTTTTGATGGGAAAGAAAGTATTTAATGGTTCGGGGTTTGGGGTTGAATTTTTTATGTTGGGAAAAAGAAAAGGGGTTTGTATAGTTTCTTGCATCTAAATGGAAATGTTGTTAACTGTGGTTGTTTGGGATAGTTCATGAATTTTTGGAATGAAAAAAATGGTTGTTGTTGTTCTTGTTGAGTTTGGGAAAATTAATGGAAAAGATTATATGTTGTGTTGGGTTGGGTTGGACTTTGTAAGGTTGTTTAAATGAAAATGTTAATTATGAATCTTAAGAGTAATTTGATTATGTAGTAGTCAAGGGATTGTTTGTTGAATATTGTGAAGTGGGGATTTGGAACATTTGGGGCCTGTCCGGGGTGTTCTGGTCTTTTTTTGAATAGTCTCGGGGGGTACTTGAACGATGATTATTGATGTTGGTTTGGGTTTTATGTGGTTGATTTGAATATAAGGGAAACGTCGTCCCAATTATCCAAAAAAGGGGTTCTTTTAAAATTAGAATACGTTTTAATCTCCCCTTTGCTTTAAGTAGTTCTTAACATCTTAATATAGGTTGAGGTACTATTGGCCGAAACGTATTGGGGGTTTGAAAGTAAAACTAAAGGTATGTAAATCTCCCCTTTTTTTTGGGGTTCCTAGACGTAAGTAAGATACGATATGAGCTTTGGGGTAATTCCCATTTGTTATATCCCCCATTTTTTTACGTTGGGGCAATCCTGTAACTAGATAAGCTAGAGACAAAACCATTCCGGGATACAAAGTCGGGGCTTTTGACCTTCGATTTTATTTTGAGACAAAATTGTTCTAAAATTTTTTGGCATGGGAAATTTAGGAAAATTTGGGACCAAAAGTGGAAAATTTGGAAGTTTGAAATTAAGAAAATTGGCCATGTTGGCCATGTGGCTTGAATTTGGGCCCAAAAACTTTGGAGGATTTTAATTGGGCCAACATTTGTGGGGCCATGGGCCCTTTCGTTTTGTGTGGGAGCCAAAAGATGACCTCTAAGTCATCCTTTCATTTCACCTTTAGAAAATAAAACAAGAAGTGGAAGAACAACAAGCTCAAAGGGCCCCCCAAGAAGCTTGATTTTTTAAGTCAAAAAACATCCATCCAAAAATTATTTCTTTGATGCAAAACCATTTGGGGGTCCCCGGGGTCGTGGGGTTGTTTGGGTCGGTCAAACCATTCGTTTTTTCCCAAAAACCCCAGCCTATTTGTGAAGTTAAGAAGAAAGGTAAGATTTTATCATGTTTTTGGGGTTACAAAGGTTGTATGCATGTTGTAGTATGCTAAAATGGAGGAAATTTATGGAAAATGGCATGTTGGGGTTGAGGGTTGGGTAGGAAGGCCCGGGGAAAAGGGGTGTGGTTGTGTTGTGTTGAAGTAATGAATTGATGTTTAGTTA
>NW_026715327.1:0-29012 GCF_029784015.1 Lycium ferocissimum | reverse complement strand
TTCTACTCACCCATATTTTTAAACAAACAAACCTTAAACATAAATAGAAGGGAGAATTCTTACCTTTTCCTTCCAACTTCTCCACTTAACTCAAGTGTTGAATTGATGATACAAGGACTCAATCTTCCAAAACAACTACACCAAGTTGTAAAGGGACCTTGAATTAGTGGGAAAAACCCACAAGAAAATAATTTTTGAAGCAAGATTTTTGAGGGAAAATTTTTCTAGGGCCCAAGCCGAATAGGCTCTTTATTTTTTTGCTCTTGTTTTCTCTTGTTTTTTTTCTTGAATGTTCTTCACAATGTGATGAACATGTATATAGCCCCCTTTTGGTCAATGATCACATGACTTATGTGTGCCGTGGACTTGGATTTTTTTTCATTTTTTTTTCCAAGTCATGGCCGGCCACCCCACAGGTTGGGCATGATTTCAGCTTATTATTTTTTGTAAATTTTTCCAAGCCCAATTACTTGGTCCATGTTTTGGTAATTCATGAAACCATCTTTCAAAATTCCAATTTTGCCTTAGTCTTTTCCAATATTTCCACATCTAAATTTTCCATAACCAACTTATGTATCAAACATGATCAATACATTACATTGTCCTTAACTTGTCTCGAAACTCCCAAGATTTTCAAAGGTAAGAAAAATACGGGTTATAAAAATGTCGTGTCAACTTGTCCATCACTAAGGCAAATAGGGCTAAGGGCTGATTCGTGGTGTAACCCCATCATGACTGGAAAGTATTCTGAGTCACCTTCCACTGTTCTAACCTGAGTCTTGGCTTCATCATACATGTCCTTAATTTCCCTAATGTAAGCCACAAGTCCGCCTCTAGGCTCCAAATATATCCAAAGAACTTTCTCGGGGACTTTATCATACGCCTTTTCAAGGTCAATGAACACCATGTACAAGTCTCTCTTCATGACCCTATACTGCTCCAGCATTCTCCTTACAAGATGGATGTCTTCTGTAGTTGATCGCCTCCGTATGAATCCAACTTAGTTCTTGAAGATAAACACATCCTTCCTCATCCTCGTCTCGACTACTCTCTCCCAAACTTTCATAGTATGACTTAGTATCTTGATACCGCTATACTTGTTGCAATTCTGAATATCACCCTTGTTTTTGTACAATGAAACCATTGTACTCCCCCTCTATTCTTCTGGCATTTTGGTCGTCCTAAAAGTGATGTTTAACAACCTAGTCAGCCACTCCATACTTATCTCGCCTGCATTCTTCCAAAAGTCCACCGAAATTTATTCTGGGTCGGTCGCTCTTCTCCTCCTAATCTTACGAACAACCCCCTTAACCTCCGCAACTTTTATGTACCTACAGTACCCAAAATCTCTAGGACTCTCGAAGTGCTCTAACTCCCCCAACATGAGATCCCCGTCTCCTTCTTTATTCAAGAGCTTGTGAAATGTATCTTTAAATCAAATGATCCAAGAGTACTAACCATAATTTTTGCAAATAATATCAATAATTATTATATAATTTATTTGTGTAAGATGTACCTTCTTACTTTTAAACTGTGAGTTAATAGTGTACTGTGTACCTTCTTGATCTACAAAATTTAAAAGAAATGTTTCATCATTCTAACATATTTTAAGGGATATTTTGGTTGACATTCGAATTATGCAAAAACATTATGATGCATGAAATATGATACAATACTTAGTTTTTTCCATAGAATGTTTGTTCTTTGTATTAAGAGTTGGATAAATAATGTATATACAATTCAAAACATGTTTTTTAAAAGATAGGGAGGTGATTTTGCATTTTAACTATTTAATCCGTGTATTATTAATATGTGTATCTTTATTCTACTTATTCCACATTTTATTTTTCCTTATTCCACATTTTATTTTTCACACAAATTATTATATAGATTTATTAATAATTTATACTGATATTATTAATGTGAGCAATGAAAAACTTAACCAAAATAGTGTGTGCATTATTAGTCTTGAACCGAAGCTTTGAGGAAAGAAAAGGCGTGTCTTAAGGTCCATGGCACATTTGCTTGGCTTTGGTGGTATGTTAAGACTTGACTTAACTTCAGGGACATTTTTGGGTAAATAAAGGCTAAAAATAGACTAATAAGGGGTAAGGGCATAACGGGGGTTCTCGTACCTGTGATGTGACGGGCATTGGTATGAGTACTGGTGTATTTGTTGGGTTGTGATGTGTTGTAGCTATGAGATGTGACTCGAGAATGCCAAAGCACGTGGACATTAACTGTTATGCGCTATGTGTTTCTATTTGGTTGGGGTTATGTTTAAACCTTTAGTAATCTCGTCCACCCATGATAAAGGTATCGATGAATATAAATAGAAATCATGGTTATTGAGTTTGATGATTGATGAAATTGTGTGAACTGTTGGCTACTAAGTTTATATGTGGAAATGTTCATCCTTTTATTTATTCAGTTGTGCATATGGTTGTGAAAGGATCGAGTTGCACGCCTGCAACAGGTTGCATTAAATCCAAGATAAGTGACCTTTTATGGTTCGGAGCATGGTTAGGTCTTGGGAGGCCTGGACCCGAAGTGACCTGGGAAGTCTGATGATTTCGGGTGGTATGTGGACTTAGCGGTCCCCCATGGATCACATCTTTCTTACAGTCCCGGAAGCTCTGTGAGTATCATATTGCATTGCATTGTATTTCTTTACCTTCCTTATATGAGTATGTGTTGGATTTCATATATGCTTCTTGACTACTTGATTATCTGCTTATTTGGATAAGTGACTTAAATGGTTCTTTATACTCTGTTGGGTGATGGAATCAGTTATGAGGCTAAGTACCGGGTCATATTAATGGTAAAAAAAAAGATTTTTATAGTTACTTTGTCACTACTTCTTTTGTTGTCACTTTATGAGACATGCTAAGTACACGTGTTTCCCATACTTTGACTATATTTGCTGCAATGTTTGAGGTGCAGATTCAGTCTACGTACCAGTGTATCAAGCAGGGAGGAGTGAGATGCGCCGAGCCTATTCTGAAGGTTGTGGTTAGCTGCCTGGCTGTTCTGCAACATCCCTTCTCCCTCTATCTTTTAGCATTTTGTCTTTTATGTTTGTTTAGACGATGTACTCACACTTTCAAAGTTGTATTGTTCTATTACTTTAGAGACTTTTGTACTTATGATACCCATCTTGGGGGAGATTTAGACTAGGTATTTCCGTAATTTCTATTATATGACTTAGTATTATGGATAATCAGTTCTTTTTCTTATTTCTTCCGCTTATTTACTATATTGTATCGTAATCTGTCAGGATTGGCTTACCTATAGGTGGGAAAATAGGTGTCATCATGACTCTTGATTTTGAGTCATGACAAGAAATCAGTATATGTGAACTTGAAAAGTAAAATGGTAAAGGTAAATCTAATGAAAAAGAAAAAGATGGTAATGTTAAAATTATCTGAATGTAAACTTGAGATGTGATCCATTTTTTCTTCCTCCTACAGGCGCTTTCTTAATTATATATTTTTAGTATGATTTCTCGATACTTATGTTTCACAAAATTCACATTTTTCATCTCTCTAAATAAAATTAAAAATAAAAGACTAAAAAGAAGGACATAAAAAGAAATATAAAAAAAAGGAAGAAATGAAAAAAATCAATTCAATATACCTTATCTTTTGTGAACAATTTTTTATTCGAAGTCATCCATTCGAGTTAGTTTTTCACATCAATATTTCTGCTCTTCTTCGCTAACTTGATCACCATTTACTTTATTGGTTTCTTCTATTCACCAACCTAAAGGATTGCCATGTCAAGATCACTAAAAAAGAAATAAATCATTATCAAAATTAGGAAACAAAGGATGGCAAAAAAGAAAATGCATAAGTTAGAAAAGATCAAAAGAGAGAAATAGCTACGTGGAAAAGGATAGAAAGGGAAAGAGGTAATTAAAAGTGCAATGTAACGACCCGCTTGGTCATTATGGAGGGGGGGGGCTTTGACCATTGTACCCTTGCTAGTACCTTTCCGAGAATAGAAATGAGCTAATAATAACTCAAAGATGTAGAAGTCTAAAAACTGGAACTTGAATTGTTTGTTATTACTGTGTTTTGTTGAAAAACCAGAGCTACTGGTTAACATGGACAGCAGCAGCGGTGGTAGTACCGCTGTAGCGAGTTCATCGTAGCGAGGCGAGGCTCGCCGCCGCGGGGTGTCGGCACTTAATGAGGTCCGCTATAGCGAGTCGATTCCCGCTATAGTGAGACAGCCGCAACGAGACGTCGACCGCTGCAGCGGTCGACGGGAGGCAGAATCAGCATTTTATATTCTTTATTCCGAGCTCATTCCCTCCATAACTCCAAAATAGTTCCAAGAACACTTATGACGATTTTCTAAGGCTAGGGCTAAAATACTCTTGAAAGGTAAGTCTCAACCCTTTACTTTGCTCATTCCATCATGATTTTAAGTTCCATGATTAGTTTAAGGTTCTCTAATGGTGAGTAAAAGGACTAAAGCCCTAGAACAGAAGAAACCCTTGAATAATGAATGGGTTAGTGCTTTTATTGTTGTTTATTCATCTAAGGTTATAGATTATCACTTCCTAGGGTGGGAATTCAAGTTCTAATGGATGAGAATGATGTATTGAGACTTAGGGTTTCATAAAGATTGTAACTTTAACATAAAAACTGCTTGTAAAAGGGTTGAATTGATTAGAAACTTATGAATTAGAATAGTATGATCATTGGGAGAGAGGTAATAATGAGTTCACCATAAGCGATAGTTCAACCAATTGGAAAGAGTAGAAATAAGTGGGTTTCCCTTTCCAAATTGTTGTATTGTTTGAGTAGATGATTCGAATACTCATGTAGCACTATATTTCTAGACTTTGAATGTTTCGAGGCGGTGTGGAAAGGAAAGGCTCACGTGGAATAGCTTGCATTGTTCCATTTCTGCGTTGAGGTAGGTTACGGTCTACTTGAGTTAGACTTTGATTCGTTGATTGTATATGTTATAAAATTGATAGGAGAAAGCATGATTAGGTCTTCGAACATAAAGTGTGGTTGGAAATTCCTAAGTTTGATATTGATTGATTGATTATGTGATGAATTATTATGATATGATAAAGAAGAAGTTAATGAATACTCTTCTTGTTGACTTGGAGTAATTCCTTATTCATGCTATTGATGAATTGATTCGTGAGTCTTGATATAACTTGTGGCATGGTGACTTATGTTCCTTGATATTGATTCATTGATTGTTCCCATTCCTTATTGATTGTAGGAACGAAAATACATTGAGATGAGAAAGAACATGTAACTATAAAAAGGCACATTTGACCGGGGGAGGGGGGGGGGGGGAAGGGGGGGATGATGTGGAGTAGTTATGGGCTAGTGATCTGAGGTCATTTTCAGAGCGAGTGGTACATAGACACCATGGGTCCCCTGCAGGTCATGGCTATTTGGGCAACTAATACCATTTAGCATGTGTGTACGAATATGCGACAGAGGTGAGATAATTCATGAGTTACGGTTGCTTTGGTGATGACATAGGTTGAGTTACCTTTACTGATTGCTATTTGTGTGGGCTTATCTTATTTCGGTGTTGGATGATTCTTGTTGATAATTTCATATGGTTATGTGCTGTTGTACCTATCTGTCTATTCTATTGAATTTATGATTTTATGCATGATACTAATCTTAGTCGGCCTATGATATCTACCAGTACATAGTGTTTGTACTGATACTACCTTGCTATATTCTTTTGAATGCAGATTGTGATCCAGAGACATCTACCAGACCTCATATTTAGTGTGAGGCCAGTTTTCGACAGATTTGAGGGTGAGCTCCTATCCATGCCAGGTCGCCTGAAAATATTCTCTTATTGATGCCTACTTTCATTCCAGACATTACTTATGTTATTCTGGGCAATTGTTATTTCCTTAGACAGTTTATGTTTTAGAGTCCTTGCACGATGACTTTCGGATCTTTGGGGTTGTAATAATTAGATTTTCGCACTTTTATTTATTGATGGCATGACTAGACAGTTTTATGAATTAATTATGGTTATTGATTTATAATTGTTTAAAATGGTTTGATAATAGGGTAAGGGGATGGTTCGACCCCTAGGGGATTTGTGTGGGTGCCACTCACGGCCATTTAGGTCGTGGCAAAGTTGGTATCAGAGCCCTAGATTCGTCTATCTCGTTGTACAAGGACATGTCTAATAGAGTCTTGCAGATCGGTACAGAGACGTCTGTATTTATATTCAAGAGGCTATGGGGCACTAGGAAAATTCAATTTCTTTCTTTTTTTCGTGCTACTTGATTCCAATTAGTATTTAGATGATTCAAATTGGCATCTGACTTTTCTTTCTATTTTCTCACAGATGGTGTGGACTCGTGCGACGAAGATCAACGAGGTACCCGCGCCCGGGGCCGAGTGGCGAGGCCGTGGCGGAGGCCGGGCCGGGCGATGGCAATGACAAAGGCAGGGGAGCAGCACCACTAGCCAGGGGTGGGGCTCCTGGGGCTAGTCAAGATAGCGTTGAGTCCCCTAAGCCTTAGGTAGTTCCAGATGAGGCAGCAGAGTTTGCTGCAGCACTAGCTTAGCCAAATGTTATAGCTCCTCCAGTGTCGTCAGACGTTGTGGTTTGAGTTTTGAACCGGTTGACAGAGGCAGGTATGTTATTAGCCGTTCCAGGTGCTCAGGGTGCCAAAGTGGGTGATCCAGCTATAGGCGGAGTTCGAGCTTCGGGGTTACAGCATACTGCAGCTGTGGCTCCTCGTTTGGATAAGGCTCCAGGATTGGAGGCATTTTCTAGACCAGTAGGGGGGGGGGGGGTCCGGTGATGACCGGGAGTGAGCATGATTTTTTTTGGAGGTTCAATAAGATAAAGCCTCCAGAGTTCTTCGGCACTAAGGTTGAGGATGCTTATGAGATCATCATGGATTGTCATGAGAGGCTCCATAAGATGGGGGCAGTGGAGAAGTATGGTGTTGAGTTTGTGACCTTCTAGCTTTTGGGTGATGCCAAGTTATAGTGGAGGGCTTTTGTTGAGTGCAGTCCAGCGGGGTCACCCCCGTTGACATGGACGAGTTCTACCAGGTGTTCTTAAACAAGTATGTTCCTCATACCTTGAGGAACTGCAGGAGTGATGAGTTCAGTAATATCGAGCAGGGTAATATATCTGTGGCCGCTTATAAGGCTCATTCCATTTGTTGTCTCGCTATGCCCTCCAGCTTTTGCCTACTGAAGAGGAGAGAGTTAAGAGATTCGTGAAAGGGTTAACAACTGCTCTTCAGTTGTCAGTTTTTCAGCTTACAGTGACAGGTGCTTTCTTTCAGGAGGTGCTGGATCATGTTAGGACCGTCGAAGGTGTTAGACAGTATGGTTATAATAAGTACGCGGAGAAGAAGGCCCAAAAGGGTGGTAGTTTCAGTGGTTCTTTCTCTAAGGGCCAGAGTTCCCAGGTGTATTCAGGACGTCTCGTTCAGTCAGCCATGCGAACTTCAATTGGAGGCCCATCAGGGGCCAGTCAGCATTATTCTAGTCAGCCAGGGGTTTCTCAGACCAGAGCGCCGGATTATGGTGGTTATTCGGCTTCGTCCATTTTTATTCAGCGTCTGACGCTAGACCGCGGATGCTTCGAGTGTGGTGATACGGGGCATTTTAAGAGGAATTATCTCAGACTTAGGCAAGCTGGCCAGGGTACTCAGTTTCAAGCTCCCAGATCTCCAGCATCAGGTATAGGGAGAGGATCTTATGGTGGAAATGGTGCTCAAACTGGCGTGGTGGTTACGCAGCTGGTAGAGGTGGTCCCCAGCCTAACGGAGGCGGGTTTCAGTCTAGTAAAGGTGGACATCATTATGGCAGGGGCGGAGCTCAGACAGGGCAGGTTGATCGCAATAGTTCGTAAGCTACTGGCGGACGGGTTCATTGTTATGCCTTTCCTGGCAGGACAGAGGCTGAGGGCTCAGATGTAGTCATTACAGGTAACATCTCAGTCTATCACTGGATGGCTTCTGTATTGTTTGACCTGAGTTCTACATTTTCTTATGTGTCTACATATTTCTCTATGGGTCTTGATAGGGTCTGTGATTTACTTGATGCCTCTATTCATGTATATACTCCAGTTGGAGACTTTGTGGTTGTAGATAGAGTTTTTCGATCTTGTACTATCACACTTATGGGGTATGGCACCTGGGTTGACTTAGTGATTTTAGACATGGTAGATTTTGATGTCATCCTGGGTATGAGTTGGTTAGCTCTTTATCATGCAATTCTGGATTGTCATGCCAAGACTGTCACCTTAGCTATGCTCGGGGTGCCTAGACTTGAGTGGAAGGGTAACCTTAGTCCCTCCCCAAAGAAGATTATATCCTTTATTCGTGCAAAGAAGCTAGTTGATAGGGGGTGTTTGGCTTATTTGGCATATATTCGTGATACCAGTGTTGACGGTCCATCTTTTGAGTCAGTTCCTATGGTACGTGAGTCAGACTTCCCAGGCATGCCACCAAATTGTGATATTGATTTTTGCATTGACTTAGAGCCAGGGACCCGCCCTATTTCTATTTCTTCATATCGGATGGCGCCTGCGGAGTTGAGAGAATTGAAAGAGCAGGTTCAGAATCTTCTTAGTAAGGGTTTTATTCATCCAAGTGTCTCCCCGTGGGGCGCTCCTGTACTCTTCGTAAAAAAAAAGAAAGATGGGACTATGCGGATTTGCATTAATTACCGCTAGTTGAATAAAGTCACCATCCAAAATAAATACCCGACCCCTCGTATTGATGATTTGTTTGATCAGCTTCAGGGGGATTTTGTGTTTTCGAAAATTGATTTGAGATCGGGTTATCATCAGTTGAAAATTTAGGCAGAGGATATTCCTAAGACAGCTTTTCGGACTAGATATGGGCATTATGAATTCTTGTTATGTCTTTCGGGCTTAGTAATGCCCTAGCTACTTTTATGGATTTGATAAATGGCATTTTTAAGCCATACTTGGACTCATTTGTGATAGTGTTTATTGATGACATCCTGGTGTATTCGAAGAGTAAAGAAGATCATGAAAAATATTTGAGGGTTGTCCTTGGGTTGCTGAGAGACAAGGAGTTGTATGCCAAGTTCTCTAAGTGTGAGTTTTGGCTTGCGTTTGTGTCCTTCTTGCGATATGTGATTTCGAAGTAAGGGATTATGGTTGATCCTAAAAATATTGAAGCAGTGAGAAATTAGGCCTATATCAGTGACAGAGATTCACAGCATTGTGGGGTTGGCCACTTACTACCATCGGTTCGTGATGGGCTTTGCTTTTATTGCTTCGTATTTGACCTATTTAACTCGTAAAAGAGGTACCTTTTCAGTAGTCCGACAAGTGTGAGGAGAGCTTCCAAAAGCTGAAGACTCTATTCACTACAACTCCTATTCTATCTTTGCCCGTGGAGGGCAAGGACTTTGTGGTTTATTGTAACGCTTCTCGTTCTGGTTTGGGTGTTGTTTTGATGCAGGAAAAGAAGGTGATTGCCTATGCTTCCAGGAAGCTGAAGATTCATGAAAAGAACTGCCTTACTCCTGACTTGGAGTTGGCAGCTGTGGCTTTTGAGTTGAAAATTTGGAGGCACTACCTCTATGGTGCCCGTTGCGAGGTATTTACTGATCATCACAATCTTCAGCATGTGTTTACTCTGAGGGATCTTAATTCCAGGCAGCGGAGATGGATGGAGTTGCTTAAGGATTACGATATTACAATCTTATATCATCCTGGCAAGGCAAATGTGGTGGTAGCTGCCTTGAGCAGGAAATCAGCTAGCATGGGTAGTTTGGCTCGTTTGATTGCGTTCGAGCGTCTGTTGGCCAGGGAGGTTCAGGCTCTGGCTAACAGTTTCAGGAGGCTTGATATGTCTAATTCGGGCAAAGTGTTGTCTTGTGTTGAGGCGAGATCATCGTTTCTGGAGCAGATTAAGGCAAGGCAGTTCGAGGACGCGAGTTTGTGCAAGATTCGTGACAAGGTCTTGAGTGGTGAAGCCAAGGAGGCCATGATTGATGATGAGGGCATTCTAAGGATCAAGGGGCGTGTCTGTGTCCCTCGTGTTGATGACTTGATTAGGATAATTTTAGAGGAGGCTCACAGTTCTAGATACTCTCTTCATCCGGGTGCTACCAAGATATCTCGGCATTTGAGGAAGCACTATTAGTGGGCTAGGATGAAGCATGATATTTTTGAGTTCGTTTCACAGTGCCTAAATTGTCAACAGGTTAAATATAAGCACCAGAGACCCAAGGGTACGCTTCAGTTACCACTCGAGCATTGATATGGTCCCGTTTGATGCTCTTTATAGGAGGAGATGTAGGTCTCCTATCGGGTGGTTTGATGCATTAAAGATAAGGCCATGGGGTATTGATCTTTTAAGAGAGTCATTAGATAAGGTTAAGGTGATTCAGGAAAAGCTCTTGGCTACTCAGAGTAGACAGAAGAAATATGCGGATCGAAAGGTTCGAGATCTTGAGTTCATGGTTGGAGAACAATTCATGTTGAAGGTCTCACCTATGAAGGGTGTGATGAAGTTTGGGCAGAAAGGTATGCTTAGTCCCAGATTCATTCCTGTTTGAGATTCTTAGTCGTGTGGGGATGTAGCCTATGAGTTGTCTTTGCCTCCAGGTTTATCAGGCGTTCATCCAGTGTTTCTATGTTGAAGAGATATCATGGTGATGGTTCATTTATCATTTGTTGGTATGCTGTGTTATTAGATGAGAATTTGTCCTATGAGGAAAAGCCTATTGCTATTTTAGATAAAAAGATTCGTAAGCTGAGGTCAAAAGAGATAGCGTCAGTGAAGGTTCAGTGGAAGAACCGTCCCGAATTCGATATGCGCAATAACTGTCCCGCCTTTCCGCTGAGACAGGTACCTTTTCCCTTGTTTCTTCCTTGTCCATTCGGGGATGAACGATTGTTTAATTGGTATCTGATGTAACGACCCGCTAGGTGATTGGGGGGGGGCATTGACCATTGTACCCTTGCTAGTACCTTCCCGAGAATAGCAATGAGCAAATAATAACTCAAAATGTAGAAGTCTAAAAACTGGAACTTGAATTGTTTCTTGTTGTTGTGTTTTGTTCAAAAACCAGAGCTACTAGTCAACATGGACTGCTGCAGCAGTGGTAGTACCGATGTAGCGGGTTCACCATAGCGGGGCGAGGCTCGCCGCTGCGGGGCGAGGCTCGCCGCTGCGGGGCGAGGCTCGTCGCTGTGGGGTGTCGGGACTTAATGAGGTCTGCTATAGCGGGTCGATTCCCGCTATAGCGAGACCACCGTAGCCAGATATTGACCACTGCATCGATCGACGGGAGGAAAATCTGTTATTGTCACGCCCCAAACCATGGCCTGAGCGAAACACGGCGGCTTAAGTGCCTTACTGCATGTGACCGAGCGAACCACATGGCTTGCTGAATCATCATGAGGCATAACATGAGCGGAATATAAACATGAAATGTGATGAGCTTTTATAAAACATGAGATGTCATAATAATTTAATGAAATACTTGTTTAAACATGAATGCAAAAAATAACATACTAAGCCAAAATGGCTATCCGACTCCGAACATCTGACATAACATGACTAACTAACTAGTCTATGAAACCGATATAATCACGAGTCTACAAGAAAACGTACTTCGCCGGACAAGGCCCTCGATACCTTAAATGCATGACTAATAAAATAGAAGTAAAGACACAACACCCGAAAGAGATGGGGCTCACCAATAAGCCGATACGAGCAATGTCCTAACGAGCAAAAGTATCTTCCGTAAATCAATACCTACATCGTGAAATGCAGGCCTTCAGGCAATAGAAAGGGGACATCAGCACATTGAATGTATTGTTATGTAAAGCAACTGAAAGAATAAACATGGCACATGAAATGATAATGATAAGAGCTGAAACTGAGACTGAAACCTGGTCATGAACATGAGTATCTGACATAAACATGAATGCATATATAACATGATTAAAAGCATTTTAAGTTGAGAGGGCATTAATATAACCGACATGTAACCATATTAACACTTGGCGTGGAGTCCGATCTCGCCGCCCGACCAGCCTAAGCCATCTTGTACCTTGCCGAGGTATAGGACATGAACATGACATGAATGGATCCAAATCCCTCAATAGGGAGAAATATAAAGGTACCGTCCTAACTAGGAGGAGCGATCCTTATCCTACGGTGGAAAACGTAGTTTCAGGCTGTCTGAGCCTTCTCGGTAATTTGTGCAACTCCCAAAAATATGAACATGATATAGTTGGCTAAGAAGCCCATGATTTTTGTGAATTAAATTATAAATGACTTGTAATCATGATTTCACGAAAATAACTTGTAAACATGGTTTTATGAAATAACTTGTATTTAGCATGTATAAATCTTGAATCATGGCAGGAAGGTAATTATATAATACAATTGCATGAAAACTTGTAGACATGTAGGATATTCATGAAATAAGCATTTTTATTAAAAAAAACATGCATGCAAGAACCCCTGGAATACAAGATATGGGTGTTCATGGATTACGGATAGATTTTTAATAATCAAAATGAAATATCAAGAATACAACAATGAGATTATATCATAAAGCTTAATATAATATAGTACATGAACCTAAAGTTATCATGAACATGGCTAAAACCCTAGTTTTTGGAGAACTTGCGTATAATCATGGAACAACATGACGTGGGGAATAACAAAGATGTTCCCACATGTAGATAGAAACTCTATACCTGGTAATGCTCCAACTTGTATTAAAAATCTGAACTTGAAAAAAGAATCCCAAAGCCTAGTTTTAAATTCCCTTTAATTGGGTTTTCTTGAAAACCCTAGGTTAAGAATGATGAATTCTTGATTAGAATCCATGGATACATGTTAGAATTGACTTAGAAGGCTCAGAATAGACTTATATTGGTGTTCTTTATGATGGGAGAGGGTAGGAGGTCATGCTAGGACTTGAAGGAAAGAAAAATAATGATTTGGACTGATATGGTTGAAAATATACTTTTTTGGGTTATAAATTATATGGCCACTAAAATAGAGTCTGTATTTCATAATATGGGTCATATTTCGAGTCGTATTTTTTGGATTGCTCTGTGACTCTTCTGTAAAATGGCCATAACTTTTTGTACAGATGTCCGCTTGACCTCCATAAGTATTTCAAAGCTCTACAACTTTCATCAAGGAAGTTTTTCCAAATTCCCAAATAATAAAAGGGTTATGGTCGCTGGAAGTAAGACTTTCTACAAACTCACTTAAAAACATGGCCCGTAGAGTGGCTTCTAACTTTGTTTTGCCCAAAGACTCTTCTTATGACTTGATTAGTTTTCAAAACACTTTCTATATCTCCCATATTGGTTCCATTATACCCCCCATCTTATGCGTTAAACCTTAGCCCGAAGATCCGAGATGTTACATTAGTAGTATATGGTTCTTGGGATGTAAGCCCTTCGTTTGAAACAACCTCTAGCGGTACCTCTTGGCTCTTGTTGGCGGTATTCCTCTTTTTGTTATAACCCTTCTTGCCAGCAGCATCCTGAGTGACGTTGGCTTGGGTTTTAGCAGCGTTGATTTCTCCGTCGTTTGTCATTCCCTTAGTCGCATCGCTCTGATACCACGTTGTCGCATCCTTAGTCTTCAACTAAGTGCACATGCGGCACTTGACAACTCGCTCATGTTCTTGCACAACTTGCTCACAATCTTGCTATGCCAAGTTAGCCTAGATTACAACACTCAAGATTGCTAAGGGAATAGTAATTAAGAAAGACAAGAGAAATTTGCTAGAAGGAAGCTTTTTATTATAGAAGACTTGATTAATTTTTGCTTGATGGTTTTTACAAATGGATGACCCTCTATTTATACAATCACCTAGGGGCTAATGTATAAATAACAATTGTTACACAAGTCCCTCTATATGTACAAGTAGGTCCCCTCTATAGAATTCTCTACATGCCTAGAATATTCTAAGGCTTCTCAAGAACGTCTTCCTAGATATTTTATAAGAATCTAGAGTCTCTCCAAGAAAACTCTCCATGGCTCTAGAATCTTTCGACAAATGCTAGCATCTTTGCCATGTAAGCATCCACATGTCTAAAATATGTGCTTATGTGGCAAGATGACTTGGAAGGTCATCACAAAAGGATGACTATGATCATGTGTTTCGAACAATGTAAAATAATCACATCTAGTCTTATTTTTGTAACTAGTTTAGTGGTACGCACGTTGCGCGTGTATCATGTGTTTACTAATAAAAAGTGCATAAAAAGTCACATTAAATTAATTGTAATTTCATTGGATGTTGAGATAGATGAAACGTTCATTAAAATCTATATTCATATATTTATATAAAGGAGGGAAAAAGAATAAGACATGACTCCTCTCAGAAGTTAATATTTGATTTATCATTTTCCTCTAATTTGTCTAAGTTTTGTCCCGGAGTTCGTAAATATGATTATATGATTTTTATAATTTTGATATAAATATCCGATATGAATAAATTATCAAAGTTATCTTTGAAGCAAAACCTTTGACATTGAGTTGGCAGGTAAAATTAAAATAGTGGCAAGCCGAGACAGCGAAAAGGAAATAATGTATTTTTTGTGGTTAACATCATTTTCCATCATTACATTAAGAATTGTAACAGGTTTCTTAAAACACTCCATCCAAACAGTCATGGTCCAAATATCAGGATAAGTTTTTTTTTTTTTTTGAAAGGCAAGGTCATTGGATTAGTGGGTCCAGTGACTATTTTATTAACTATTTAATTCATCCAACAAAATAAAAAGGTCCAAAGCAAAAACAAAAATAACAAAAAGCAAAAGCCAGTTTCTAAATTGGTAAAGTATCCAACGGAGAACCCAAATCGAAGCTCCTTTCTCCAAAACTCCGATGGTCTTTATGTGTGAAATCCATGATCCAAATGAAACATTTATGTTCGTGCAAGGTGACAAAATGCTTTTGGAAGCTCGAATTTGATGGGTACTTCTGTTATAGTTGATGTGTGTTGCATCTTCTCTGTGTTCTTGAATCTGGAGTTCCATCTATCAGGTTTGTTGCAAAACTCCATCTTTCTCATGTTCTCCTCTTTCTTGATAGTTGTCTCCAAGATCCAACTGGTGTTTGTTGCAGTTGATGTTGGTAGCTGCTGTATATATGTTGTTTTCTTTGTTTTCGATCTATCGATTGCGTTACCGATGTGTCCATTGGGGTTTTAGCTATCTCCCATTCTGAAATTCCCCAAAATATAGCTGATTTTTGTAAGCTGCAAGTGTATGCTGCAACCCTATTTAAGTCAGGACACTATATGTTGGTTGCTCACTACACGTTTTCTTGACATGGTGAGCTCAAATCTTGTAATTGGAGGTTCGATTTTGCTGGGCGATGTTGTTACCAAGGAGATCCGCCATTGTTGCACCAAAAAACTTATTTTCAGTTTTTTCACTTTCAATACATTCAAACAACCAAATATTCTTTGCAAAAACTATAACCAAACGCAACTCCATCTTCAACTCTAATTCCAATGTACCAAATAAAGTGAAAAATATTTGGTTTTCATGGCCAAACGCCTACTAAAACTTATGGAAATGGTACTAAAAAGGAATAAGAAAAATGAGCAGCCTTTAGAAAAAAAAAAAAAAAGGCATGGCCAGTGATGGTCTCCCCACTGTTTCTTTTATTAATATCTCAAAAGAAATAAGTCCAACAAATAAGTAAAGCAGGAAAAAGAAAAGAAAGGTCCAGAAATAAAAATGAAATAGGAAAGTAAAGAAGTTCAGGTGCCCATCCCTCTTCTCAAATTGTGAGGTTCGCTGACCAAGATCTCTCTGGAATTTGTCATCATTTTTCATTGATCAAAGGTGCCTTTTCTTTAATTCTTGATTTTTCATCCGTCCCTTTGCTTTGCTCTGTTGATTTGGTAACCTTCAATGCAGGGCCCTTTAGTGAGTGTTCCTAAAAGCATAATGTAACGACTTGTTTGGTTGTTATAGTCTCTTTGGTGTTTTCGTCTATTCCTCGAGCATTGATTAGCTCACTTTTAACCCAAGGGGACCGTTGACACACTTCCCGAGGTGTCTAGACTGGATTCGGGTAACTTTTGGGAAATAGGCTTAAAGTAAAAAATGTTTGACCTGAAGTTGACTTTTGGGCAAACGAACCTTTTTTGGAATTTCATCGATTCCAAGAGGTTTGGATGGTCGTTTAGAACTTGTGTGTGTATTTGGTTTGGTTCCCAATACACTCGGATGCATTTCGGACTTGGGATGGGAAATTGGAATTAAGGCATCGGAGGTTGACCCAGTCAACGAGACCTCTGTTGGGAATTTTGAGGCCACGGGCGCGTTCGTAGCGTGTTTTTATGTGTGTGTATTTATATGGTGTGTGAGCAGATGGCCTCGGGAACTAGTCAAAAAATCGGATCGAATTGTGAGACTTTGGGAGATTTCTGGTGTCTGGTGCCCGCTTTGGTGGCACCAAAGACCGCGGGCAGCGGCACCGCTGGAGCGGTAGTGCTGCTGCTGGAACGGTCAACAACCTTTGGTCATTACCGAAGCAACAAGTGACCATCAAGGGCGGTCCTAGCAGCCGAAGCGGTGACGGAAATTAAGAATATTTAAATGGTATGTGAGCAGATGGCCTCGGGAACTAGTCAAAAAATTGGATCGAATTATGAGACTTTGGGAGATTTCGGTGTCCGGGTGCCGCTTGCCGCACTCAAGACCGGCAAAATGGGCACCGTAGCGGTAGTTCTTCTTTGAGCGGTCAACGACCTTTGGTCATTACCGCTGAAGCAGTCAAGTGACCACTGGGGCGGTCCCAGTGCCGCTGAAGCGGGTGACGGGCAATTAAGAATATTAATGAAGTGTTAAAAAGCCCTAGACCCTCATTTTGTCTCATTTCGATATTTGAGCTTGAAGAAACTGCTCTTAAGGATATTTGGAGGAAAATCTTGGAGGTAATTCCTAGTCATTTCTTGATTCTTCCTTTAACCCATTGTCATGTTAGATTCCCCTATTCGCTTAATAAACCCTTGGTGATAAGAGTTGAAGGAGAGTTTGGAAGAACATTGTTCATAAGATTATTAATGATAAAATTAGTGATGTTTATGTTAGATATTGACTAATCTAAGCTTGTTAAGCATAGATCTTCCACTTTTAGCATTGAATTTTGGGATTGAACACTTAGGGTTTATACCCAATTTGGGGGTTTTACTTGAAATCAGAAATTAGACTAATCCTTGGGCTAAATCAGCAATTAATGGTTGGATTATGATTGCCTAGTACTTAATTTGGTATTTTGCCCGCGAATTTCCCGTTTTGCCCTGGTGGGCCCATTTCCCTAATTTCGAGGGTTAAAATGGACTGAATTGAAATAGTAGTAATATTAGTATCATTCTTCATGATTTCTAATATAGAATTTGATTATGTTTAGACTACTTTGGTTCTGAGATTCAGCGGAAGGGCAAAGCAAAGGAGTGAGTTGTTGGTGTTGTGGTTCGACAGTCCAGGTAGGTTATGGCTTACCTTTTGGTGAGACTTCGTATAGTGAAGCACATATTTAGATTATAATGTAGGAGACAACATGTGAATCTTCGGGTATGAAGTCAGGTTGGATATTGCCTTAGGTTGGGCCCTGTTGTGTATTGAGACTAGCCACCCCGTTATGTGTGCTTTGATTGTTCCATTTTGATGGTTTGATGCCATGAATAGTTGGTAGATATTGGAATCTGTGTTATTGTCTTGATTGAGGTAGAATTGGCATATCCGTTGTTGGTATTCATACTTGGATACATTGTTGGCGTACCCACTGATAGTACTTATGATATTGATATATTGTTGGCATACCACTGTTGGTATTGTGATATGATACATTGTTGACATACCCCATTGTTGGTACTTGTGATATTGAGTTCTATTGTTGATGATTGATATACGCATTGCATATATTCTCACTCATTCATGATGCATGGTCGATACGCGGTGATGATCCAATATCGTTGATGGAGTGAAACTGATATTTTAATAAACTCTTTACTTGAGTGATTTTGAAAAGTTCGATGTCTGAAGATCAATTTCGGAATTGATTGTATGAAGCTGATATTTGATAAACTCTTTTACTTAAGTGATTGTGAGAAGGCCGATGTCCGAAGATCAATTCCGCAATCGTTGATTGTATGAAACTGATATTTGACAGACTCTTTACTTGAGTGATTGTGAGATGGCCGATGTCCGATGATCTATTCCGGCATCGTTGTTGCATGGCCAATTCCGATGATATTCCAGAATCGTTGTTAGTGCATGGACTCTGCGGGTCCCCCAGGGTGGTGCCGATGAGATTCCCCCCCCCCCCACAATTAGCCAGGGTCCCGTCTGTCTGTTGGGCAAAGATCCGGGACCGGTGGTACTTAGACTTCGCGAGTCACGCTGGGTTGTGCTACCGAGACGTCGATATTTCCGTCCGGAGTATATGTGTACACCTCATTTGCATGGCATAGCATCACATTCGTACAATTATTGCATGGCATTGCATATGACTTGATTGAGATGTTTGATGATTGGATTGGATCGGATGTACTCAGACTTGACATATTCGAGTTTAGATGCTTTACATAGGTGGTGATGAATACTCGGTTGCGATTATATTGTCTCATGTTGTTTAGTTTATTTTCTTATCTGCTTTATATTCTGAATTGTGTTAACTATACTTAGTCGGCTGATGATGCCTACCAGTACTGTTGATTGTACTGACCTGCACTTGCTGCATTCTTTTATGAATGCAGAGTACCAGGACGGATCTACTTCTGTGACCCGTGGCTGATCGACATTTCAGCTTTCTCTCGAGTTTCCAGGGTGAGCATGGCGTCCACTGACCTTGAAGACCCTCCTATCACATGTCTTACTTTTATTTCAGAGACATAGACATTATGAATTTCCAGACTGTATTATTCTCCTTAGATGCTCTTATATTATTCAGGCTAGACCTTAGGGGTGTTTATTGTCTTCCGCACTTTTACTACTATATATATATATGTCGTGAGACTTCCGTAATTGTTCTATTCCGCTGTTTATTTCATTCTTTCGTGTATTTATTCATTGTTGGATTGAATGAGTCGTGACACATAAATGCATACTTAACAAAGTTCAATGTATTAAAATTATTGATACAAATGTACTGAATTCAGCATTCTGTAACTTATACCATATGTTCTAATCTACTGTATAGCTTAGATTTTCTTAAATCGTTGATGCCTTCTTGTATTCATCCTTGTGGTGAGATTAGCGTAATTCTCAATTGACATACTTTTTCTCCTTGTCTTAATTTTTGCAAGACTTAGAAAATCTATCTTTTACATCGGATCAAAATGTTCTAGATCCATCAAGATGGTTGAGAAATTAATAATAAGATGATCATCTACTACAAGATTGCGACTCTTAGTTTGACTGCATAGATAAAGCCTAAGGTAACATATTGAATTTTCTTCTGCGCGCACATATAATATCTTTTAATGTATTGAATTTACAAGACTTACCAGTTGAGAAAGAACAAAGTATATAAAAAATTAATAGGATAATCTTAAATATAAAATTCAAATATTAAAGGATCTTTCATGAATTAATTTAAACATCATTATTGGATTCCTTGAGTGTTGTCATTACATTGATGCAATAGTTGAATTCAATGTAATTGCATATCTTCTGAACCTGCGAACACAAAGAATTTTGGTGAGTTAGTTGTAATGTATTCGTAAGTGTAAATAACTTTTTGTATGAGGTAATGATATGTTATTGTATCTAACTTAGTATCTCTTTGTAGACAATGTTTTTGGTGTATGTTCCTTTTTGCCACTTCGGTTGCTCTGTCATGATCAAAACCTTTGTTGTTGACATTGATATTCTCCTTGAGAGTGCTACGCATAACTGCCCACGGGAGAAAACGTGTTTTGGCAAGTATAGTCCAACATTTGGTATTGTTTGTCCTTGCGCTTTATTTATCGTCATTGAAAAACATAATCGTACCGGAAATTGTTTTCTAATAAATTTAAAAGGGTAGCCTTCATTTTTGGGAGGCAAAAGTTGAATTCTTGGAATAAACACATGTTTGAAAGCATTTTGCCCTATCATTATTATGGCATGTATAACGTTGTTGTCAAAACCTCTGCATATCATTCTTTTACCAGTACATAAACCATTTGAAGCATCCAAATTTCTTAATAACATGATGCGAGCATTTTTCTTCAAAACCAACCTGTATACCAATAAAAGATCATTTAAATTAAGTAGATGAGGAATTACATTAAAGAAAGATGTAAGAACACTGCCGCTAAGATTTTTAATTATAAGTTCCCAATCAAATTGACCAAAATAAATATTATCTAAGAAACAGAACTACAATAATATATATGTTGAGCCTTAATTAGACCAAAATAAAGATTATCTAAAACAGAGCCTTAATTAGACCAAAATTGGCCATTTATCATATTCAAAGATGCATGATGTTGTCACACGATTGATATAGAAATAGAATGTGAAAAGAACAGTATTTTTTCCATGTTACATACTTATGAAAAATATTTTCGTTATGTTGCGAAAATTATTAAGCATTCTATATTTAGATGTCAATCTATTTTATAATTGACCATATTAGTAAAGATCTAAGAACGTACCTGTGTGGAGGCAGACCGCTTGGTGTTAAAGTATTCAAGTAATCTTCCTGATAGTAATTGTTGGTATCATCCTCTGCAGAGTCAAAACTAAGAAATGTTCTACTTTCACCGGGAAACTTGGAAATTAACATCTCATTTAGTTGATCAACATATTCATTTCTACTAGTCAGGATAGCCCTTTCGGTCATGTATTTTCCACAACTTGCGTTTTTATCTAACGATGGAAATATTTTCCGTATCAAGGCATCTTCACCAGTACTATCACCATTATTTTCGATAACCAATTGCTTTGGAAGAAGTACCAAATCATCTCTTATTGTTGGTTCCTCCCCGTTACCTATACGTAGTAAGAATTCACTGAATGAGTAGGATTTTACAAAGCATGCATTTACCGTTTCAACTCTGGCAGATTTTGGAACTATTAGTAGCACTTGACGAAAATCACCTCTGAAAACTATTATTTTTCCACCAAAGGGTTCATTAACTTCCAGTATGTCTCTAAAGCTCCTATCGATCGTTTCAATCGTATGACGGTTGGCCCTAGGTCCTTCATCCCAAATTATCAGCTTTGCTTGTTTTATCAATTTAGCTCTACCACTTTGTTTTGACATATGTGTGATTGTTGTATTAGTTGTTTGAAGCGGTATGTCAAATCTAGAATGAGCCGTACGTCCCCCCGGTAAAAGAGTTGCTGCCACACCACTTGTTGCCGCTGCTAACGATATGAAGCCTCTTGATCTGATATTTCCAAGTAATGTGCGATATAGGAATGTTTTTCCGGTGCCCCCATGTCTATCTACAAAGAACAATCCTGCCTCTGGCTGATTGACTCTTTGCAATATAGTGTTGAATGCTTGCTTTTGTTCAGGATTTAGCTTTAAGTGTGCATCAAAACCTTCTGGAGGTACTATTATGGACTTTTCTTCCATTATTTCTCTGCATTCTTGTATAATTCCGTTATCCAGGCCATGATCAAGTTTAGGTAAGTCATATTTTTCAATTCTCTTACCCATGCTCTCTAAGAAAAAAATAATGCTTTTCAGTGTGCATTGAAGTTGAGCAGTAGGAGAATTGTCATGTATTCTTTTAAAATCTTCTGACACGTCTTCGTAATAGGCATCCTAGAGCTTTCTAACATGTGTCGGACTACAATGTACCAAAATTGTTGCAAATAAATTTCGTAGCTGATGGCATTTTGAAGATGACTGCTTCACGTAAGCATTCAGAAATGCTATCATCCGATTCTATTAAACCTCTTTCTTTTGCAGCTTCTTTGAATGTTCCACACGTTCTTGCATTAACAGTCAGTAAGTATTCAAAAGAAGTCGGTCCTCTTACGTGATTCAATAATAATCTCAAATAATACCTTTTGCCTTCTATTGGGTTAGCTATAACGTTTAAAAAAAGAGAATAAATATATTAAATTTTAAAAATATACAAATATTAAGATTAAGAGTGTTCGTATCGAATGCTTTACCAACAACAATTCGACCAATTACAAATCTTTTTTTTTTTTTTCGTCCACTTCTCACCCTGAGATTTCCAGATATAATACTTCGGAAATTCCTTGTATAGGTAGTTTCATATTTCCCTATCCGTTGAACAAATCCGGAAATACTCAGTGAGCATGGTTAGCGAGGCATATTCCCAAACAACAACATTTCGCAAATTTTGGTTGCTCCAATAGCACACTACATGTCAAATAACATACTTTTATAACAGTCGTCACTAATATCCAATTAAATTCTCGGCTAAAAAAGTTTAGTAAACATATCAAGCAGAACTAGAGTGGAATTTAAACTTTGACAATATGTAAAATTTGAGTGTTTAGATTAAATAGTAATGTCAGACAAGAACAGTTAACTAATTCGAAGATGTTGGTTAATCTTGGTTCTGCATTGTAACATGCAAGCTGGTGTGTAAGTATTTCTTATTTCTGTTTAAATGTTAGCAAAAAATTGTTGAATATATCAAAGTTAAGTGATGTCTACTTTTATCTGAACATGTATTGGCAGTTTTTGCTTTGTTATTCATTTATAATTGAAAAATAGTATCTTGATGATTTATATTACTCTGGTATTTTCATCTACTGCATGTTTATATTTCTTCGCTTGTCTTTCAATAGATATGACTCAACTTCTTCTCCCACCTGGAGTACATAGGATACATGGTTAGTCAGAAAAATTAATTCCTTAACAGTTTTATAAATTTACCGTTCTACCTCATACTTATTTAAGAAGCGGTAACTTAGAATCCTAGTTATTTCATCAAAAGTTTAAATAAACATAAATGTTGGATATAAATAGTTTACCTGATTGTCTATTCGGGAGATGTAGTTGAAGGTTAATGACTGGAGGCTGCATTTCACTGAGATTAAATTCTTCTCCATAGTGTTTCTGGCGCAGACACCCAACGTGCATCTTGAAAGGTTTGAATTTCATCAATGACTTTTCCATCATCTGATTCAATATAAACGGTACACTTATCATGTCCTTTATATATATACTTGTAGAGATACTTTATTGCTTTCACTCTCGAGCAAGACTCTACATTGATGTGACAATTATATCGAGTTAGTAAATAAGGATTATATGGAACAACCCACTGATTATTCATTGGTACAGATTGAGTCTGTTACTCTTTTATCATCCGAGTCGAGATATATTGTTTCAGTTCTGCCTTACATACTCGGTACATTGTTCGTACTGACGTCCCTTTGCCTGGGGGTGCTGCGTTTCATGCCACGCAGGTGTATACAGATGAGTAGAAGACATTGGCTATAGGATGTTCCCAAGCTATCAATTGGATTGGTGAGCTCCATCTCAGTTCGGAGTGTTGCCGAGTCAGAGTACTTATGTTATGATATCTCGTGTATGTTAGAGACTTTGCGAAAAACTCGTGGGTAGTGCGTCGAGCAGTCGACAGTGGTATAAAGCGACCATATAGGTCGATGTGTTTTCAAGCTTTATTTTTTTTAAGGATTTTATTGTGACTAAAGGTTTTCTTGAATTAACGATAAGGTTGTGACTCATGGATGGAATGGTAGTATGGCACTCAGCCAAGTAGGGTCTTGAGTGTCAGTCGCGGCCCTCCGGTTTGGGTCGTGACATCATTCTCATGCCACAGACATTTTTGGTCTGTCTATCATTTCTTCTCTTATAAATAGGATATCCATCATTTCCTTGTATTGATTTATTACCAAATGGTCTAGGATAGTGACTTCTGCACTGACCATCCTTCATGCATGAATTTGTTGGACGATGTTTTCCACATGGACCATGCATCATATGCTTGACAACCAAATTATGCAAGAGCGAAAATTCTTCCTTATCAGGAAGTTTGGTGGAAATAAACTTGTCGTATTGGTCTGGTGATGTTATCTTGTATCCTTGTTCAAGTGTCAATAAAAGGTGTATGTGCGGTAAACCTCTTTTCTAGAACTCAATCACATAGACATGTGTCGCAATAGGACCAAATATTTTCTTCTTGAAAATCTGGTCTTTTAAATCTTGCAACTTTGCTCTAAAAACTCTAGTCACTAATTCAGGTCTGTCTTGAGGTAGTTGTCGTTCGAGCAAGTTTTTTTGGATCTCCTCCTAATTGGTATTACATGCCATTGTGATAAACAGATCTGGTTTTCCATAACGTTGATCCAAAGCCATTGCATCCATATATCTACGCCGTATATCTCTAGGGCCTCCAACAGACGATGCAGGAAGTATTACTCTCTGACCAACTTTAGCTCCTCCACGTTCTCCAGCCATTATACTATCAACTATACCTTGCAATATTTCCCTTCTAAAATTTGCTTGCTCCACTCTAAAATATTCAAGTCGTGTTGTTTCTAGCTTGATGTACATGTCAACCTTAAATTGTTGGAATAATCGTCCCCACAGTAGTATTATCGTATCTTCTCCTTTGCGTAGTTGTAGTTTATAGCAATAGTACTCCCCACAAGACACACAACGTTTACCTTCACGATGTACACCTATAAAACAGATTAATATAAATTGATATGTGCAAGTTTTAATAACCAAATCTAAAGTGTCATGTAATTTCGTTTCAAAACTTTACCTTGCTCTTCATTTTCAAACACCTCATCAGCTAACGTGAATGTTGTGATATTTTGGTTGAGGCTTGCAACTTCAGTTCTATCTGAACCTTGTTTTGATTTACGTTGTTTTCATATTCCTTGGTGCCATCCTGCTTCGCCATTTGGAAAAAGCAAAGGATACTGGAGTGGGTCATAACAACCGTAATAATGTTTAACTCTATGTTTATTGCCCGAATGCTTGTGAACTATAATCTCTCGATCAAATGGTACATTGGGGTTGTTGCCATCTATCCAAATTGCAGCAACTTGATCTACTGATGGTTTGTTGTAGACACGTTGATCTAGTTTAGCATTGGCAGCAATTCGAATCTATAAGTCTCAAAAGCTCGAATGATCCTTTAGCTGGCGAAAGAATCGTGCATAAGGATTTGCATCCATAATCTGTCTAATTTTTTCCACAATTTCTTTAGATAAATCTGCATCTTGGACTTCTGAAATCCTATTGCGTAACTCATTTTCTGTGTCAAAAAAAAGTATAACTGAAAGTAAGGGGGAGTATCATCACGTGGGAGCAATGATGGGAGATCGTGATAAATTTGGCCTTGTGCTTTAGAGGTGTAAACTCCTTGTCGTGAAGATGCCAATTGTTTGTCAAGTGTAACACCAAAAGACGTAAATGCAAATATGCAATTATATGCTCTAATGTGTCTGCGAAATTTTTTCTTCTTCTTCTGATTCAGCAACAAATAACTCGTATAATTGAGTTGGAACTTCAGTATTCACCAATTTGATTGATCCATCGTCGCAACAAAATGTTGGAGTTTCATGTTGAAACCTCATAGCGTGACAATGAATGCATTCAGGAACATTTTCCAACTTATGAATACACGAAATTGATGGTTCATAGGAAATTTCACCTAAATTAATGTAGTCAAATGTTATAAATCTTTAGAAATAATAATTCTAGCACAAGTAGGATGTAAGTAATTTCAGTTGAATATTTATTACTACATATTACCTTCAATTTCACACTCTTTTGATAGAGCCTTCAGGAACCAATTTATTCTGCGTTGTTTATTGGTCTTCTTTCGTTGATATCATTGTCTTCCATGGATTGAATCCTTTTGCTAGCTGTAGAGAGAAATAAACACAATTTATTGGTTTTTTTTTTGTTTGTGGATAATGCTAACATACTATTTATTGGTTTTATTGTGTCTTTTCTTTTGTTTAGGTTGTTTATGAAAGAATTGATTACGATGAAAGTCATTTAGTGGACATCATTATGGCTACTCGAGGATAACTTTGAAGAGATTAGCAGATTTATTGTGTCTATAAATTCAGGTTGGATTCATGATTCATAATTATACATCACATCTGCAGCAAGATAAATTTTCTTTAGAACGATTCTCTATTGCAAAGTTTGTAGGGATTTAACCTTTTGTCCAAGTAGCGCCGTCAAAACATAATTTAAATGTATACTGAGGCTGCAAGAGCTTGAATCGTGGGTATTAATTGAAATACAATATTGATATGGCAATATGATTTTTAAATCCTAATTAATACTTATGGACACATACCAGTACATAAACAGTGAAAATCAGAAAAGCAGAACATCAGGTATAACAGATGTATTTCAAGCAGTTAATAATCATTTTACTCAAAGAAAAGGACAATACACTTATGTATACGGTAAAAACCGGGTTAATGTTTGACCGGAAAGGAAGAAAACAAGCACGAGCGTTCAGACCGGGGGAATTGCATCAGTAGTGCTTGATCAGAAGAAGTCGGAGGAAAACCGTAAGGTCCGATTTATCCGGGGCAAACTACTTATCAGTTAGTCTGGTTTCTACATGGCCGAGTTGATCGTGGCCGTTGGTCTGGTTTATACATGGCTGAGTTGGTCGTGGCCGTTAGTCCGGTTTCTTCATGACCGTTATGATCGTGGCCGTTGGTCCGGTTAATCAGTTATTCAATTGCCACGTGTGAAGATCGTTTTGCCACCTATTACTGTCAGTCGTACGGGTGTCAGACCGTACGACCCAACCTTATCCATATTAGGGCTTCCTTTATTCTAAAAGGGCTTTATGATATATGAAAGGCCTATAGAGAAAAACTATAAATAGGGGGCACTTCCCTACTTTTAAGGGTTAGCTTTTCAGATCCAAAAACATTGTATTAGAATTTATATTGAAGCTTTCTTTCTCTCTCTCTCACTCTCTCTGATTTTGGTCCGGTTTGTAGTGTTAACTTCATTTAACCACATTATTCGATATTGCACTGAAATACACATATATATCTAGCTCAAATCCATAATATTAACATATTCATCCAAATTATTAGCACATAGATTTATATGTATATAAGTCATCTATAAGTGAATCCACATATACATTCCTCATTAATCGAAATAGATTAAAGTATCCACATATCATATACCTCATTTACAAATTTAACTTATTACCTAATTTCGGGGTAAACAGTTTGGCGCCCACCGTTGTGCCAGGATAATAGTGGTCTTTGATCTCGGTTTTTATTTCTCACCCAAAGATTTTTCAATTTTTTGTTTATCTCTGTGAAAACGGACCAAATGGCGAATAGTGGACAATCTGGTCACGTCAACAACAACGAGATTGTGGCCGAAAATGAGAACAGTGGGCTACGGGGATTACCAGCGAACCCGTCGACCCAAATACCATCGATTCGAGGGAGGGCCTCAACCGACAAAACACCGTGAACCAGGAGAACGCCGCCCAGCCGGCTACCGATCCCTTAAATACTCTCAATTCAGTTACTTTGTCCCGGGCACAAGGCCAGAAAGTGCCAAATACCCCGGATGATATTAACTTACGTCTTATTTTTGAAATGTTGCAGGAACAGAGAGCAGCTATTGCTGAACAAGGAGTCGCAATAGCCCCGATTGCAAAGCAAAAATGATGAAACGGCTCTGAGAAGACTAAGGGTGTTGCCGAACCCGAAGGGATGAAGCTCGGATGGTCGAGAGCAATGGGTCCGGGAGGTTAAGTCCACCGAAGTGTTGAGAATGCTCGAAACAACGCGAAGCGGGTAGACTCAACGAGAAGATGGTGGAGACATATAACTCTCGGGTGGACCAGATCCCCGAGGGGCTCCGCCCGTTCCGAAAGGACCGATTCGAAGAGAGTACATTGAGGGCCTTTTCCTCCGAGTGCGGCTCCTAAGTTGATCCCAAAGAGGTTCAAAATGCCGGATATCCAGAAATATAATGGTACAACGAATCCTCAGGAACACGTGACTTCATAGACCTGTGCCATAAAAGGCAACGATGTCGAAGAAAATGAAATTGAATCCGTATTGTTGAAAAAATTCGGAAAACTCTCGTCAAAGGAGCATTGACTTGGTATGATCATCTGCCGAGCATTCAATCACTTCTTTCGAAATGCTCGCGGATGCGTTCATAAAGGCTCATGCCGGTGCCAAAAAGGTACAGGCCCGTAAGGCGGATATTTTTCGGATAGCCCAAAGGGATGACGAGTTATTGCGTGAATTTGTCAACCGTTTCCAAAGGGAACGGATGGAACTCCCTCCGGTTCCGGAGGAATGGGCTGCACAAGCTTTTACCAAAGGACTTAACCCTCGGAGTTCGACGGCCTCATTCAAACTAAAGGAAAATTTTGGAATACGAGGGGTCGACACAGGCGAACGTACACAACAGATACGAATCAAAGATTCGGGTATAGGATGACCAGCTCGAACTTCCCCCGGGTCCCATAAACATGAACAAAGTCTCTAAGAGATCGAGGAAGAATTACGATCCGGAGTCACGACCATCGAGGGAAAGATATCGGTCGTACTCTCATTCAGAGAAACCAAGCTTCAGGTCGGAAAAGTCGAGGACTGGTCCAGGTCAATTCTCCAGCGGGGGAGATAGAAGAACCGAGAGGCCATCGAATGATGAAAAGAATTTTCGGGCAAAGACGTTGACTTAGTAGCCTATTTTGTCCCGACTACAAGGAAACGGGGGACTATAAGGATGAAGAAAGAATTGCGGCCGATCTCCGGTCTCCGAGTCGCCTACATATCTCGGGTTGCATGAGAATCAGGCCGTGTGTAGTTTTAGGATGACTACGACACCTACAAATAACAGGTCACGATTGGCACGAATCTTTAAAAAATATTATCCCAGTGTCGAATTATGGTGACAGCCTTGGGTATTATGACTATGATCCGTCGCGAATTCGATGATCGGGTTATGGATGGGAACGAGAATATTTGGGGGTAGAGACGAGTGTTGAGTGAATACTTGTGCCTGTGGAAGTCTGATTACC
>NW_026715326.1:0-20843 GCF_029784015.1 Lycium ferocissimum | reverse complement strand
TGGTGACAGAGGGAAAAATGGTTCTTGGCCCCCCAAAGACTATCCACGTTTTAGGGCCCTTTTAAAAGGGTTGAAACACCTTGGAAAATAATTTTTGGATCAAGACTCAAGAGCTCAAAAAATCAGCCCCTTTGGCGAATACTCTCTCTCTAGGCAAGATTTTTCTTTCTTTGTGTTGTGTAGTTGAAATGAATTGTGATGGCTGATTTCTTGGTCATTATTTAGTTCAAATTTGATGCCTACAAGTTGGTCACATGCTCCACTTATGGCATGAGTCACTCCATTAACTTTACACTTAAAATTCCATTTTTTTCTACAACTTTAGGCCAAGCGTGGCCAAGCCTCACCTTCTTGTTCTCCTTTTCTTCTTTCTTTTCAATTGTTTACAAGACAATTGTATGTGTAGTGAATGATTCATACACCATCCTTTGTCCATTGTAATTATGCCAAGATGAATAGCAATATTTAATGTGAAATGATCCCTCCACCATGTCGGGTCTTCTCAAATAATGTATACTTTCATAAAGTAGTAGATTAAATGTTCAAATGCATGCTTCACATGGATGCCTTATTTTCAGTCACTTGGCTGAATTCCACTTTTCTTTCAATTTGGTTGTCCACAATATAATGTAAGTGTAGTGGATGAATCACATTTAAATGTATATTTGTATGTCTCCCATAGTAGTCTTATTTAAGATGATTTCAGTCATCTTTTGGACATGGCATGTTAATGTTCATATTGGCTCATTGTTGCCACTAATTTTAACTTAACACCACAATTAAGTAGTTCCTAATTTTCCATTAATGCTTCTATACCAAACAAAATTTGTAGATAAATTGTGACCCAAACGAAATCGAAGTTAAAGTCTCTACTTTGTATCTTGAGATAGTCTTAATACTCAGCCCGACTCATGAATCATCCATATCTCCTTACCCCGATATCATTTTGACGAGCTGTTTGTTGCGTTGCAAACTAGACTCGATGAACTTAATTTTAGGCTTTGAAACACCTTAAAACTCCTCATATACTAGGAGATATGCCTCCTACAATATAGGCTAAAATCGGTCCGAGATTTTACCGAAATTGTTCCGAATTCATTTCGTTTAACTTCTAATCCTCTTCCAACCTCATGTAAACTCTTATACATACATATACACAGTCATTTACATCCATAACAATTCATATACATGTCTCGAAGGGTCCGTAGAATCTGATAACCATAAGTAGAACTCACAAAGCTTCGACGAAACTCCAATCGAAAAGTATATTCCTATCTTTTGTCCATCTTCTATATCATTACTAATAATCTCAAATACTTTAAAAAGGTCACTCACATTACCTCATATACATACTCATAATGCGATTTCAAATCCTTTAGGTTACCAGGTCACCTCGAGATACTTAAGACAACCATATTTATAACGATATTCTTACCTCGATTAACTTTCCTTGAACCTTCTTAACTCATTCTTTCTTGTTTTAATACAAGTAGCACGGATTATTATGGAGTGTGACATTCTCCCCTTTAGAACATTCGTCCTCGCATGTCAATGAGACTAAAACTCGTCAATTAATAACCGAATCACCCGTTATCGCGTACTATAGGCAGTAAGATTTGACCACGAAAAGGGTGTTTTAGGAATATTATGCCTAAAGTGCTAAATCTACCAAATGGGTCGTTACACTTTCGATTAGACCCCAATTAGTGAGGCATATGTAGGAGTTAGATATTGACGAGAAAAGCATGCTAGGCCTTCAGGTATGGAGGCGGGATGAAATTCCATTAGGTTGGTTGCTATCGATTGTGGGTTTGTTGCCTTGTTGTTATGGTTGGGCTTGTTGCCTTATTATTATGATAGGACTTGTCGCCTTATTTTCCATGTTGTGACTTGATTATATATTAATCTCTATTTATTATGTCGCTTATCACCGGAAAGAGGAGGAATTATGAGATTAGGCTTGAATTTGATGTGTGCTTATGATAAGACACCTGTGAGTTTCTTTTTACGATTTATTGGCGATTATGATATTGTGTATGACATACATACTCATTTTTTCATGATACATAGATGAGAACATTATGACATGGTACGGATGATGATGATAAGGGAGAAAATGGAAATTTTGGTGACAAATACTTAATTGTGAGGTGTACTTGTGATAAAGCACGAATGAGATCTTGATTATTATTTACTGATGGTAATGATATTATGCAAGATTTGATACAACTTATGGTGCTTGTGATCTTCATAGCATATTCATTTGCATTGATTGCACTAATTCCTCATTTCTGCATTCGTACATTCATACATGATGGAAGAGGTTCGCAAAGGATTGATGAAAGACTTATGGAAACTATGAAAGAAAGTATGGCACTTTTTGAGGAAAATATGTTATGAATCCGTGTCCAAGGCCCGTTCCATATGGGAAGTTATATGGCTCATGTCAGAGGTCCATTCCGGAGCGAGTGGTACATAGACGCCATGGGTCATCCGTGGGTCACGACCGCCGAGACATCGATATTCTGTCCGGAGCATGTGTAGGTTTGAGGTATTTGGCTAGTGCATTGTATTACATTTCATCCACTTGCATTACATTATTATCAATGCATGGTACGTTTCCGCATTGATTCCTTCGTTGATGATTTATTTGAGTTGTTGTGTGTTTGCTAAGTACTTACTTAGGAACTTGACAGATTCATGGACTAGAGACTTTCACCTATGTTATGATCAGACTATTAAGATCTACTGTGGTTCCAATTCTGTGAGTCTTACTTGAATATGCTTCGTGACTATCCTTGATTACTTATCTGCCTACTTGTTGATTTCATTCTTTATATATGTGAACTAATTATTGTCGGCCTATGATACCTACTAGTACATAGTGTTTGTACTGATGCTACCTTGCTGCACTCTTTTTTGATTTTGGAGTTTGCTATAGGTTCCTTTTCAGGTCCTCAAAATTGTTTTCCCCGAAGCTGTGCTATTCTACTTCCAGGGTGAACAATGTTTCTTATCTGCTACCTGGAAGACTCTTCGCTTTTAGATATCTATCATTCATTATCAGATAGTATTATTTAGATATTGATGTATCATTATTATTCAGACTCGTGTAATACTTAATAGGTCTTGTACTGCGACTTAACCAGATTCCTTGGGTAGGTGTTGTACTTCCGCACTTATATACTTTTACATGATATTGAGACTGCTTGGTATTTCTATTTTCTTCAGCAAGTTCTTTTTGAATGTTAATTAAGGAAAGGGTTCACCCACCAGGAGGATTAGTGTGGGTGCCTGCTCGACCCACGAGTTGGGTCGTGACATTGAACTAACCCCAAAGGCGCACTTTTTTGGGTTCAGCTTCATGTTGTATTTCCTCAGGATCGCAAAGGTTTCCTGCAAATGCTTCAAATGGTCCTCTGAATCGCGAAACTTGACCAACATATCGTAAAAATAAAATTTCATAGTTTTACCTACTTGTTCCTGGAACATATGGTTTACTAAGCGTTGGTAAGTTGCACCAACATTTTTTAAGCCAAAAGGCATGACGTTATAGAAATAAGTCTCGTACTTAGTGATAATGCAAGTTTTCTCTTGCTCCTCTGAATTCATACTAATTTGATTATGTCTGGGGAGACTTAACATCATGTGCCCGGCCATGGCATCGATCATTTGATCGATGTGCGGCAAAGGAAGCGAATCCTTTGGGCACGCTTTATTCAAATCTATAAAATCTAAACACATTCTTTAATTATTCCCTTTTTTAGGTACTACCACCACATTTCCCAACCATCTAGGTTACTCAACCTCCCTAATATATCATATATTCAATAATTTGGTCACCTTCTCTTTGGCAAACCTATTTTTATGCTCTGCAATAGACCTTCTCTTTTTTTTCACCGGAGTAAACCTTGGTCAAAGCTCAACTTGTGAGTTCTAATTTCAAGTGGAATACATGTCATGCCTAAATGGGACAATGCAAAGTAATTGACATTAGCTTTAAGAAATTCAATTAATTTAATTCTGACCTCCGGAGACAATCTGGTGGTTAGATATACCTTTCTTGTCCAATGTACGAACAAGATAACTTGTTGTAGTTCCACTATTGTAGACTTTATGGCATCTGAGTCATCCGATACTACGAACGACCTCGGGACCCCATGAGAATTTTCTTCATCAGCCTCTTATTTCTCCGAACTTGTTACCTTACCTTCATTCGGGTCCTCCACCTTAACTTTTCTTGTTCCAAGCTCCTTTAATTACTATTTAGTTCCAATTTCTTCTCTTTTTCCTCTACAATTAGTGTTTTTCCCCTCGCTGGTTCTAATTTTTCTTTCGTTGGTACCTTGATAGTGAATATCTCTTTCCCTACCTGTTGCTCACCCCGGATCTGACCGATCCCTTCGGGGCTCTAAAATTTCAAGAACAAGTGTAGCGTCAAATGTACCGCCTTCATATCATAAATCTAGGTCCTTCCAATGATCGCATTATATTTCATGTTGCCCTCAATGACATAGGACCTCATTTGTTTTATCATTCCACCCACATTAACTGGCAACACGATCTCCCCTTTCATTTTTTCACTTTTCCTGCTAAACCCATTAAGAACTATTGCGGATAGCGTAACCTTTCCCTGTATAGCCGACTGATGTTGGCCGAGCTACTTGGATCAATCAAAATACGTTTAAATTGAAAATAATCAATTGTTACAGAAATTACCAATGTGTCATTATGTGGCAAAAGGACGCCCCTTGGATCTTCATCAGTGAATAGTATCGCTCTCTCTTGTGTGAAATCTCGAGACCTATTCTGTTGAGTTATAGTCAATTTAGTCTTCTTGGTTGCAAAGGGTGTCCCTGCAAGTTTGGTTCCACCTATTATCATGTTGACCACTTGATGTGGTTCAACCAGTTCCAACTGCTTGCTTGGCTCCTTGTTCTTGCCAGAGTTTTCCTTAGACTGATCACTTAGAAACTCCCTCAAATGTCTGTTTCTCAATAACCAAGCAGTTTCATCTCAGAGATGACGGCAATCTGCGGACCGATGTTTATGAGTTCTGTGGAGATCACAAACCAGATTTGGATCCCTCTAGTTAAGGCACCTCGTATCTCCAATCTTTCCAACAGCTGCGACCAACCAAGCCATATCGATGTTAAAATTATACTTATACAACCTTGTCTTTTCGACTTTATTTGATATCGAAGTACCCGCTCCGATTTTCATTTGCAAACCCCTGCTGCGATGGCACAAATCACTCCATCTATCCAAACCTGGCTTATCGTACTAGTTACTCTAGCCCCGTTTTGACCTCGAATGAGACCTTTCTGGCAGGCCATAAGGTTGATACCTATCTCTCAAAGATATTGACTCTGAATCAGCGCTTCTTTTTTCCTCGTCATGATGCCGACTTCGAACCATCGGCCGGGCTGGAAGCCCAAAATTATCATCTTCCACCCAGATCATTGACTCATATCAACTATGAAAGTCCTCTCACATCGTCGTGGGGAATTCTAACAACTTCTCCTTCAATTTCAAGGAAGCACTTGAGCTTTTCGGGTTTAGACCCTTGGTAAAAGTCTTTGTTGCCCATCCATCCAGTACTAAAGGCAGCATCATGTGCTCTTTTTGAAACCTTATCGCAAACTCACACAAAGAATTTCGTGTCTTCCTAGGCTATTTTTAAGATTTATGCTTCCCTTGCCGACACAGTTCTTGCTACAGCATGCGCCATGATAAAAGCATCTGCAAGCATTTCAAAATAGTTAGTAGAATGTTCAGGAAGTAATGAATACCATGTCATTGCCCCTTTGGACAGTTTCTCCACAAACTTTTTTTGTAAAACTGATTCAATTTCATCTAGCTGCATATCATTGCCCTTCATTGCTCAACTGTATCACGTCATGCTCCTGAGCATCCTTGGTTCCGCCATATTTGGGTAGATCCGTCATTTTGAATCTCTTAGCGATTAACTTTGGTGCCGCACTCGTGGGAATGGTAACTGAATGTATCTCTTCGAATCAGTCCTCTTCAACACCGGTGGTGTGCCCGGGAACTGATCTATCCACGAGTTAAACTCCTTGAACTCTTTCTCATTCTAGTTTGATCGGCTATCCAATTCTTTTTCATTTTTTTCGATACAGCCTAAAGGTACTGCAAGACTTATGGTGTTGCATTGTTCGAGAAGCCATTCCCGCTACCTTCCCCTTGATCATCGGATCTAACCGATACGTTCACTTAGTCTGCATCGATTCCCCTTTCTTTTTCTGTAAGTTTGCAATCTCCTTTTGTTATGTTTCCAGCATATCAAATATTTTTGCTAGAACCTACCCGATGACTCTTACTTTGCCTTTAGCGTCATTATCGTCATTAGGAGTTGAATCATTCCCGGTGTGTTTGGACCCCTGAGGCTAAGCCATGGGTTCATTATTCCTTGTCCAGATTTCTCCTGTAGCTGGGTCGATCTCTGGAATAGTTGTGCTGTTCAACAACTTATTAGCAGTGTTGACTTAATTTCCAGTGTTTGCCATGATTTCTAGTTACCTGATTTCACAAATTTATGAGTGATTAGTAAGGTAATTAGAGCAACAAAACAATATCACAATTATCCTTAGCATACGGTGGGTGCCGAACTGTTTACCGCAAAAGGTTACAGTTGAATTTTTTAATTGTTTAAAGGATACGTGGATTGATTTGTTATATATGGGAATAAAGTAATAACAATTAGTATTGAAATCAAGTAAGTGTAAATCAAAAATATAATGCTACTTAATTACAAAAGCATAATGTTTGGCTACATATCTGGACCGAACAAGTATTGCCTGAAAATCATAAATGCTCCATGGCAATTGCTCTATATTATCTGCTCTTGGTTCGCGCGTAATCATTTCCTTCGTGTTCTCGAAGGAAACGTATCTTAACCATTTCTGTCTGCCACATGTCTATACGAACTCATGCCACGTGTAAAATCAGATTTTACCCTATACAATGTGGGCAGTGGATATGAGAAGGGGAAGTAAAGAGAGGAGAAGGCCTTGGTAGATTTAGATCTGCAAAACTTGGATACATTTTTTTTAAGTGCAATTTCTCTCTCATCCTTTTTTATGTTCTAATATAGATTTAGATATTTGATTTATGATTCTTGCTGACTCTTTTTTTTAAAACTTTTTTTTAAAAATGCTTCTTGAAGATATGACAGTGAATAGGGGGAGGAGAAACAAAACGAGGAAAAATCCTTTGTGGAGATACACGTAAATTTTACACTTGTAATTAACATATGTTAAATCTCCTAATGTTATACTAGTATTTATGTAGAATGCAGTCAGCAGATGTCATAAATTGCATATTCCATTTGCAGATGACCATATTGTATGTATTAAAGGACGTAACTTTGCAATAAAACTATGAGAGTCCCACAGATTTTATTTTATTTTTTAGATCTAGTTCTGAAATAGTTAAATTCTTGAATTGTAACCACAAAAGTCCCGAACTTTGAGTTTAATTGAAATATTTTTCGTCTGATAGTAACTACTTGATTTTATATGGTGTGCACAATCTAATTTAAAGAAATTGGAGTTAAAAATGGAGCTTTTCTTTACCACAGAAAATGTCCACAACTTATATCGATTACAAGAATGGACAATTACCTAGGAAGGTTTCTCTTAGGGATTAGTTTGGCAATATAAGGTCTATAGGAGTGGCCAAAATGGGAAAAAAAATTTATTTACGATATGGATGGTATAAATTCATTGATAAGAACAAAGTAGAGTTTGGAGCCTTTTTATTTTTAGACTATGATGGAAATTACTTGGAACCACTTGTTGTGAAAAGAAAGAAGTTGGAGGATTAAAAGGAGAAGACGAAGAAGAAGAAATTGAGGAGGAAGAAGACAATGAAAGGGAAATAATAATGTGGAAGAAAAAGGAGCCACGTCCTAAAGGTAAACGCGTGGAAGAAAAGAAGATGATGATGACTAGACGGAGGAATAAGAAGAAGAAAAGGAGAAAGAGGAAGATGAGACTGAAACGGTCCCATGTTCAAAACGCATACACGTGGAATAGGAAGATCATGATGAAGAGAAGAAATATGAGGAAGAAACTGATTTTCCTAAACCTTCTGATATGTGCAAAAAAAATTCTTCTTTATTAAAGTCCATGTTCAATAAATACTTCCATGTAAAATGAAAAGGATAGAACTGACCAGTTAACCTTCTTGATTTAGCTGGACGTAAAAGACTCACTTTTTGCAAGGTAAAGGATTTTCATGATCAATATGGTGCAGATATTTTAAAAGTGGACACACAACTCAACCAAACAATTCTTACTTTGTAGCTAAAATACGACCAAGAAGGAGAGACCAACTTGTAATTAAAAGCCTTTGTGAATGATTTTATAGTTCCATCTTATCGAATTAATTTAATACGTCTCTTTTTCTGAATTGTAGTAAGTTCCTGTTGATGTGGTGAGAGACTACAAACTTGAAATCGCTCCAACAACGATCATTCACGATGCTGCTAGTTCAGAATTTGAGACAAAACTCAAAAATTGGAAGGACAGTGGTAGATGGTTATGTGGAGGATGACACAACTTATGTAGATGGAACCTGTGGAGAAAGATGACAGGTGCATTTGTGAATTTGTCAAAGGAAAAGCCGAAAAGTAAGTTCCTATCCCTAACAACAAGTATAAGAAATATGTTGATGCTATTTAACATAGCATTTTAATTTTTATATGTTAAAGTGATGTTATAAGTTACAAATTTTGAAGACTAAGTATTGTTGTTTGCTGACAAAACTTGAAGATTGTTCTAGTTCATATCAAAGCTTCGATATTAAGCCAATAGACTGGCGTTTAGACTTTCCAAGTTTATTAAGTATTGTTGTTTGCTATAGCACATGTTTTTAAGATTTGTCTAGTTTGTATTAGTAGATGTGGCAATTAAGCCAATTGATTGGCGTTAAGACTAAAGTCTGGTTTATTTACAGTTGAATGTTCAACCATTATCTTGTCTACTTCTTTTTGAAATGCTCAGTTGGGAAAAGTATGATTGGAATGGCCATGAATTCATTTGCAAAATACTGAATTCGTTATTCGCAAATGGATTATTGAACTTTGGTATTGAAATATTGAAAGAAAAAAAAAAGAGAGGAGTATTTCATGTGATATAATGGTTTTCTAGCACAAAACTTCTGATTTTTTTCATGCAATAACTAACAAATGATTTTTTTTTCAGTTTAATTTCAAATATTCTTTGTTTTCAACTTCAACCAAATACTATTCAAACGTCTACAACGTGCTTGTCAGACCTTATGCATAGACTAGATATGCGTAAATATCTCTATTGACGGGTGGAACTTGGAAGTGAAATTTTAACTCCACTTTAATCGTTAAGAGTAAACTCTTTTATGAGTTAATTTAGATAAATCTACAAGTCTTATAAAAAAATTATCAAAGAGATTGACGCTTTCATTTATGTCACGACCCAACTTACGAGTAAGGATGGCACCTAAACTATCGCCCACTAGGCGAACCATCCCCAAATAATTGTTCAAGTATAACAATTGAAAAAGCGAAAATTAAGTACAACAATGTTATATAATAGTCTTGATACCATAAATACGTGCAGAAATGATATCCTAGTCTTTACAACGCCAAAATCTGATACCAATTCATACAAGAGCTTGTAAATAGTACGAATCTGAAATACAAATAGAAACTGTCTGAAAGTCTAAATAAGCAGAATCAAGATAGGATGAGATCCGGGACTGCAGAACTCTCTGATGGCTCACCATAAAGTCTCAAAATAACTGCCTCGAGATCAGTCACGAAGTCAAACACTGTAACAAGGATCAAAACCTACACCCACAGAAAAGATGCAACAAGTGTAGTATGAGTACAACAACGAGTACTCATAGGTATCATATGCCGTCAACGAAGGGAAAATAAATACAGGCAGGATATAAAGATTGAACTCAGTACTTAAAACATCAGTTCAACTTAACTTCTCCACTAAGCCCAATCAAATCACAAATCGCACTAAGGAGTCAACACATGAACACATAAGGAGAATGAGAGATTATGAATATATAAGTGAATGAATGCAATGCAATGGCCATAATCAAACCTGATACACACACGCTAGTGGTCATTCGATCTAGTCGTGACCTATGAGGGACTCGCGAGGCCCATATACTTGTTACTATACCGCCCGAGGTCCTTTCCTTATGAACTGTGACAACTAACTATACTGCCCGACTATGAGAATAACAATGTCACGACCCGACTAGGGTCCATGACGGGTACCCGGGGCTAACCACCGAGCACCGCTCATACTACTAGTAATTCATACTCATCCTGCGACCGTTCATTAATCTCATGCTTATAATCATAGAAGAACCATTTTCACTTGAAACATATGTACCTTATATATGAAACATATGTACCTTTATATACATAAGCCCTTCGGCTATCAAAATGATATACATACAATGAGGACATCGGGAGACCATACTACCCACAGATATGTATCTACGAGCCTCTACTAGAGTACTAGACATATGGACGGGACAGGACCCTGTTGTGCCCAAAACATATGTACACAAAAATAATAAGCAATGGCACCTCCGGAACAAAAGAGTGCTCTCAAAGTCTGCTGATAGCTCATATGAATCTGGATCACCTCCATGTCTACCTGTGGGCATGAACACAACGTCCAAATAACTGACTGTCAATTTTGATAGAAATAAAGCATGCTAACTCACTTCATAAACATCATCATATCAAGTATGTATATCTATATAAGCTGCTCGACCATATAGGTACAGTGTGATCATTCTTAGCCAGCGTCCAGGCATCCCGCATCCGGGGTAACCATCTCATGTCGCGCACTAGTGGTGTCTGCCCATGCCATCTAGATATGGTATATACGCTGCCCGCCTTAGAGGTGTCTGCCCGGCCATTTAGGCGCGGTGTAATATCATCATCATGTACTTATCATAATGCATGCATAAACACTCAAAGACAACTATACTTTACTGGGGTGACCTAAGGTCGTGAACCCCCGATTCCATTATGGAGCATTCATAAGCATTCTGCCTCACCTTGAAGGAATTAGCGAATAAGGTGACTGTGGCACAAAGAACTACATCAATAAATCATACTTTGGATCGTTCGCTTTATAGGAGCATCATATCATGAACTTTAGAATCTTTAGACTTAAGCTCATCTTCGTCATTATCTTACTTCATCTCATATAAGGCTCTTCATGAACATAGACTCATAATTTCCGTTGTATACATGTATTTAGAGAGGTCATAGAAATATAGGAAGATTCATGCCATGGAGTCATGCTTTGGAAGGAAAGGACTAGCCTTACATACCTTTTCGTTTAGCTATTCTATCGCTTCATCATTCTCCTCCAATGCTCACGTTTCTACCTTCAAGATAGTTCGTATTAACATTAGCTAATCGATCACATGAACATACCCAACCAAAGCTAGAGAAAATTGTGCAGCATTTCCTTCGTTTATAAAACTTTCCTCATACCATATATCAACTCCCAAACATCTACAATAACATTCATAATATTATAACCAACAATCTTCATTCATTTACATTATCCACATTTCACAATTTCACTTCAATTCATCCATAATCATGGTCATAGTACATTAGTACATTTTCTCACATATAATGCTTATCCCATGTTCTTAATGTCATTTATAACATACTTATAATCACAACATATCAAGAATCATGACTCATTCAAACTACTACTCAAAAATGCCACTATTCTCACATTCATGACTCATTTTCTATCTCCTTCTACAATCCAAGTCTTTCAACCTCTCAATACCTTAAAGAACATGGAATTATCATAAAACTTACCTTAGATAGTGTGGGAATAAGCCTTGAGTGGAAATACTTCACATGAGCCAAAACCCTAGTTCACTTCCAATGGGATTTCTTGCCTTGGATGAACTCCAATGAGTTTCTTACGCTTGATTTTCTTGGTTTGATGAAGCTGATCATAAATTTTGTTATATCCCGTATTTTGTGCGTTGGAATATTTTAGGTCGGTTGCGACAAGTTAAGGATTAGGCTATTTCCGGTTTTGTTTTAATGCACAAGTTGCTTACAATTTTATCGGATGAAAATATTGAGGGAAATTAGGGGCTAAAAGTTGGAAAATAAATTATTTCAAGAAATGGCCATGTGGCCATGAGATGTGGGACCCACCCTTGGTTGGACAAATTTGATTAGTTCAAGCTATGAAGGGTGCATGTGATTACTTTATATTTGTAGGGGCTAGAAGTGAAATTTTGGAAACTTAATATTTCATGAAAATGGCCATATGTGGCCATGTGTGGGGTGTGGGCCATAGGCCACATTTGTTAATTATATATGGTGAGATAAGATGACAATTTAATCATCTTCATCATTTTATACACCTAGAAAATTCAAGAAGAATGGAGAAAGAGAGAGGGGCAACCATTCGGCCATAGCTGGCCGAATATGGTCCCAAAAATTTGATCAAGAAAAATTGCTTTCTTCTAGTTTCTCTACTAATTGGAAGGTCCTCTACAACGTGGAGTAGTTGTTGGAACAAGAAAATCATTCGTTCATGCCATGTAGGAGGCCTAGCCGAGAGGAGAAGTAGGTGAAGAAGGTAAGATTCAACCTCCTTTTTACATGTCTTATGGATGATTGCACATGTTGTAGTATGTGGAAATGAATGAAGTTCACGAAAATATGGTGTTGTGTGTTGTGGCCGTGTATGTGTGGTGTTGAATAAGAGTGATGAACTAATTTTTTTTAGTGTAATTTGGTTGTTGTGTTGCAGATTATGTGATGAAAATGAAAGTATTAGATGGTACAAGTTGAAGTTGGGGCCGTTGGTGAGTTAATGTAGAAGTTAGTATATTGGTAATATAGTTTCTTGCATTTGCATGAATGATATTGTAAAATGTGGTTGTTGATATAGTATGTGAATTTTGAAGAAGGAAATGTGTTGTTGTGGTTTCTATGGAAGTTGAAAGATTTCGGGTGGCTTGGTACCTTGGATGGGTTATTTTTAACAATGTGCGGATTGTTTGGAATGTTCTTGAATCTTGATTAAATAATCTCGGATTAGTACTTGAACTTGTGAGCGTTGATGTTAGCTTGAAAGTATGTGGTTGAATTGCATGTTATGGAATGTCGTCGAAATATGTAACAAGGAGTTACTAATGTTATAATGCATTTCGAATTGATTAGTGATGTTGTTAATATGGTTGTTGGTATTGTTGTTGAATATTTGGCCGAGTTGAATTCTCGGGGATATTGAGTTTATAGGGGAAATGCTGCCCAAATTTCTGTAAATAAAGTGCGGGTTTAGAATTGGATTCCGAGGTGCCTATGGCTAATATTTGGTGTCTAATGACGTTGTTGTAGATTTTGAGAAGCCGAGACTTGAGTTTGGATTAGCTTAGGAAGCAAACGAGGTATGTAAAGCTTATCCTTCTTTTCTTTTGGCATGTCCTAGACGCAAGTAAGTTATGATATGTTATGAGCTTTGGGGGTAATTCTATTCTTAATGTCCGAGCATGGTTATGATTCTTATTTGCTTTTTGATGTTGGCATCCTTAATATGGTCAAGCTATGGTCCGTATGTCTTTGATATGATTGGATTTGAAATGCGGTGAAAATGGTTTTGTTCCGAAAGGATCTCATGTCTAAAAATGTCCGTAACTTTCATAGATAGAACCGGATGGCTTTGATATGCTCGTAAATGATTCTATAATGTATAATTACTTTAACTTTCATAGGCGGGCCCGGATTGGGTTGACGCTCGTCCGTGGGTCCCGCGACTTCCCTTTGTATAGTGCTAACGACTTTTTGAAAGAACTTAATATGACTATCTTTCCGACCCCCGAGTATGATTATATACTTATCTGTTGAGTCTGAAATGATGATTCTTACACTTATGATTCCAGTACGTAACTATGGTTTCCAAAGTTCTACTTGATGTGTTCCCGAGTAACATTCGGAAGAAGTCCGATTTGACTATTGTCTTGGCTTATAAATGATAGTTCGTTTTGATTATTCTATTGGGTCTTTGAAAATGTTTTGCATTGCATATAGTTTTCCGCGCACTATGCTATATTTCGAAATATGATGTGTTATGAAGTATGATGTGATACGAAGTATGATATGATATATGATAACATGATGATATGATGATCTTATTTACCGAGTCCCTCACTGGAGGGCCGGGACACGTTATATGTTATGTATATGTATTCTGGAGTATGATCAGTTGGTATTAGAGCCGGTGGTGGGGCAAACCCAATGGTGGGACAAACCCAGTGGTGGGGCAAACCCAATGGTGGGGCAAACGCAGTGGTGGGGCAAACCCAATGGTGGGGCAAACCTCAGCAGGCACGCTGAGTCCCAAAGTTGGGGGTGAGTGTAAGGCTACCTTAGGCGAATCCCACATTGGTTTAGGCGAATCCCACATCGGTTAATGTCATCTCGTATGATAGGTTATGATGTTATGATGTGTAACGGTATATACATGATGATCATTTACTTATGTCACTCAGTCCCATTATGGGCCGGAGATGATACATGACACTGATATGCATGATTTGTATTTCAGGAGTAAGCATTTTGGCATTCTGATTACTATACTTATTTCTGTATTTAGTATGCATGATTTGTACTTCAGATGCAAGCATTTTGGTATTCTGGCTATTATGCTCACTTTCTGTATTCCATGCTTTGCATACTCAGTACATATTCCGTACTGACCCCCTTTCTTCGGGGGCTGCGTTTCATGCCGCGCAGGTACCTACAGATGAGTAGAGGACGTTAGCTGCAGATATTCCAGCTAGATTGGCGAGCTCCATTTCCTCCGGAGTCTTGCCGAGTCGGTATTTATGTTGCGGTATCATGTTTTGTGCTAGAGACTTTGCGTACGTTGTCGTGTGTATGAGATGTCAGTTTTGTAAGCGGCTATGTAAGCCGATGTATCATTACGCTTATTGTCACAGATTTGTTATGACTACAGATTTCATACAGTACAGGTTTTATTTGATTTGATAAGATGAAAGGCATGTTTGTTTTCGGAAAAATTTTCATTATGTATTTGTGTCATGTTTTGCGGGCCCAGTATGGTTATGAGTATCACGAGAGTCAGCGGGTTCGCTCGGCCTTAAGTAAGGGTCGGGTGCCCATCACATCCTGTCGAAAATTAGGGTGTGACAAATTGGTATCAGAGCAGTTCGTCCTAGGGATTGTCTGCAAAATCGTGTTCAGTAGAGTCCTGTTTATAGTGTGAAGCGCGTCACATTTATAAACAGGAGGCTACGGGGCATCTTGGGTGGTTACTCTTCTTTCATATCTGAGATCGTGCCATAGAGCCAAGTCATAGGAAATGAGATTCCTTACCCTGACTTTTGATTGCAGCAGAAGAATGACATCGACAGAAGAAAGTGATTGACGATATTAGAAGTTATAAAGAACGCAGGTAAGCAAAGGTATGAAAGATATATGTCGGGTAAGATATTGAAGTACGATTGAGATACAAGTTGAAGATTAAAAGGGAAAGTAAACACGAAAGTGTAACGGGTGCAGTTTGAGTTGGGCATACAAGGTATGTTCATCATTTTTGCACTGTTGCCGTTGTTGGGAGCCCTGTGTGGCTGTGATATGATATGATATGATATATATACATATGTGGGCCCTGTAAGGCAGTGTTGGTATTTCCTGCGTACAGGTTTTGGGATAGTAAGAAATATAGAGGAAACTCTGCCGAAATTTTCCCAGAAATAAAGAGAAAATGAGATGTAGGTTTGTAATACGACTTGAAAGGCCGTGTCCATAGTAATGATAAGATTTGACTAAGCTACGAGTACGGCTGACATCGAGAAAGAAGTAATAGTGTGATTAAGACAAAAGTAAGGAGGGAAAAGAATTGTGATGTATATGAATATATGGATAAGACAACTTGTGAAATATTAAGGATAAAGTGGACCAGAAAGGGTAAAGGGTTAAGGAGTGTTATGTTATAGGACTGATTACGAATAAGATATAATGTGAATATAACGGGGATTGTTATGAAGATAAGTGAAGCCTAGTGAGAAAGTGGCCAGGGTTATGATGTGATCTATGTAGCTAGAATACAAAGGCAAGTGTGAAACAGAAAAACAAGCTATGGAACGAATAAGGAAGGGTTTTGAGTTAAAGATTAAGAGACGACACGAGATAATGTGTTTAGAATGTTACAAGTTGAGTAAAGGGAATTACAAGAAAAAATATGATCGGTAGATGAGATTGCAGGTTATGATAATAAAGGAAACTCCCGAGATCCTTACAAGACCTTATGCGATTAGTTGAACATTCGGGGACGAATGTTCTAAAGGAGGGAAGGATGTTATATCCCGTATTTTGTGCGTTGAAATATTTTAGGTCCGTTGCGACAAGTTAAGGATAAGGCTATTTCCGGTTTTGTTTTAATGCACAAGTTGCTTATAATTTTATCGGATGGAAATATTGAGGGAAATTAGGGGCTAAAAGTTGGAAAAAAAAATTATTTCAAGAAATGGCCATGTGGCCGTGAGATGTGGGACCCACCCTTGGTTGGCCAAATTTGATTAGTTCGAGCTATGAAGGGTGCATGTGATTACTTTATATTTGTAGGGGCTAGAAGTGAAATTTTGGAAACTTAATATTTTATGAAAATGGCCATATGTGGCCATGTGTGGGGTGTGGGCCATAGGCCACATGTGTTAATTATATATGGTGAGATAAGATGACAATTTAATCATCTTTATCATTTTATACACCTAGAAAATTCAAGAAGAATGGAGAAAGAGAGAGGGGCAACCATTCGGCCATAGCTGGCCGAATATGGTCCCAAAAATTTGATCAAGAAAAATTGCTTTCTTCTAGTTTCTCTACTAATTGGAAGGTCCTCTACAACATGGAGTAGTTGTTGGAACAAGAAAATCATTCGTTGATGCCATGTAGGAGGCCTAGCCGAGAGAAAAAGTAGGTGAAGAAGGTAAGATGCAACCTCCTTTTTACATGTCTTATGGATGATTGCACATGTTGTAGTATGTGGAAATGAATGAAGTTCATGAAAATATGGTGTTGTGTGTTGTGGCCGTGTATGTGTGGTGTTGAATAAGAGTGATGAACTAATTTTATTTAGGGTAATTTAGTTGTTATGTTGCAGATTATGTGATGAAAATGAAAGTATTAGATGGTACAAGTTGAAGTTGGGGCCGTTGGTGAGTTAATGTAGAAGTTAGTATATTGGTAATATAGTTTCTTGCATTTGCATGAATGATATTGTAAAATGTGGTTGTTGATATAGTATGTGAATTTTGAAGAAGGAAATGTGTTGTTGTGGTTTCTATGGAAGTTGAAAGATTTCGGGTGGCTTGGTACCTTGGATGGGTTATTTTGAACAATGTGCGGATTGTTTGGAATGTTCTTGAATCTTGATTAAATAATCTCGGATTAGTACTTGAACTTGTGAGCGTTGATGTTAGCTTGAAAGTATGTGGTTGAATTGCATGTTATGGAATGTCGTCGAATTATGTAGCAAGGAGTTACTAATGTTATAATGCGTTTCGAATTGATTAGTGATGTTGTTAATATGGTTGTTGGTATTGTTGTTGAATATTTGGCCGAGTTGAATTCTCGGGGATGCTGAGTTTATAGGGGAAATGCTGCCCAAATTTCTGTAAATAAAGTGCAGGTTTAGAATTGGATTCTGAGGTGCCTATGGCTAATATTTGGTGTCTAATGACGTTGTTATAGATTTTGAGAAGCCAAGACTTGAGTTTGGATTAGCTCAGGAAGCAAACGAGGTATGTAAAGCTTATCCTTCTTTTCTTTTGGCATGTCCTAGACGCAAGTAAGTTATGATATGTTATGAGCTTTGGGGGTAATTCTATTCTTAAAGTCCGAGCATGGTTACGATTCTTATTTGCTTTTTGATGTTGGCATCCTTAATATGGTCAAGCAATGGTCCGTATGTCTTTGATATGATTGGATTTGAAATGCGGTGAAAATGGTTTTGTTCCGAAAGGATCTCATGTCTAAAAATGTCCGTAACTTTCATAGACAGAACCGGATGGCTTTGATATGCTCGTAAATGATTCTATAACGTATAATGACTTTAACTTTCATAGGCGGGCCCGGATTGGGTTGACGCTCGTCCGTGGGTCCCGCGACTTCCCTTTGTATAGTGCTAACAACTTTTTGAAAGAACTTAATATGACTATCTTTCCGACCCCCGAGTATGATTATATACTTGTCTGTTGAGTCTGAAATGATGATTCTAACACTTATGATTCCAGTACGTAGCTATGGTTTCCAAAGTTCTACTTGATGTGTTCCCGAGTAACATTCGGAAGAAGTCCGATTTGACTATTGTCTTGGCTTATAAATGATAGTTCGTTTTGATTATTCTATTGGGTCTTTGAAAATGTTTTGCATTGCATATAGTTTTCTCGCGCACTATGCTTATATTCCGAAATATGATGTGTTATGAAGTATGACGTGATACGAAGTATGATATGATATATGATAACATGATGATATGATGATCTTATTTACCGAGTCCCTCACCGGAGGGCCGGACACGTTATATGTTATATATATGTATTCCGAGAGTTGACCGCCGTTGGTATCGAGCCGGTGGCGGGGCAAACCAGTGCGTGGGCAAACTGAACGCGGGGGCAAACCCAGCAAGGGGCAAACCCAACGGTGGGGCAAAACCTCGACAGTACGCCGAGTCCCAAAGTGTGGGTGAGGTAAGGTCGCCTAGGCGAATCCCACATTGGTTTGGGGAATCCCACTTTGGTTTAGGCGAATCCCACACTGGTTTAGGCGAATCCCACATTGGTTTAGGCGAATCCCACATCGGTTAATGTCATCTCGTATGATAGGTTATGATGTTATGATGTGTTGCGGTATGTACATGATGATCATTTACTTATGTCACTCATCCCATTATGGGCCGAGATGATACATGACACCGATATGCATGATTTGTATTTCAGGAGTAAGCATTTTGGCATTCTGATTACTATACTTATTTCTGTATTTAGTATGCATGATTTGTACTTTAGATGCAAGCATTTTGGTATTCTGGCTATTATGCTCACTTTCTGTATTCCATGCTTTGCATACTCGCACATATTCCGCATCGACCCCTTTCTTGGGGTCGCGTTTCATGCCGCGCGGTACCTACGCATGAGTAGAGGACGTTAGTCGCAGATATTCCTAGATTGGCGAGCTCCATTTCTCCGGAGGCACGCCGAGTCGAGTATTTATGTTGCGTATCATGTTTTGTGCTAGAGACTTTGCGCATGCTGTCGGTGCGAGATGTCGCTTTTGTAAGCGGCTATGTAAGCCGATGTATCATTACGCTTATTGTCGTCGTATTTGTTATGACTGCATTTCATACGGTACGTGTTTTATTTGATTAGATAAGATGAAAGGCATGTTTGTTTTTCGGAAAATTTTCATTATGTACTTGTGTCATGTTTTGCGGGCCCGTGATGGTTATGTATCGTGAGAGTCGGCCGGGTTCGCTCAAATTAAAGTAAGGGTCGGGTGCCCATCACACCCTGTCGGAAATTAGGGTGTGACAAATTTCTCTTGAGTTCTTGTGGAAAAAGGATGGAGAGCTTTCTAGAGTGTTCTTGAAGTGTGGAGTGAGAAAATGAAATGAAATAAATGAGGTTGAGTCCCTTATATCAATTTTAAAATCTGTCCCGACTCAGTTCTACGGACCAACATACGGTCCGTATAATTTATATGGACCGTATGTCTGGCCGTACATTTGGTTCAACGAGGTTTCCATTCTGGGAAAGATATACGGCCTAACATACGGCCAGTATATTTTATACGGCCAGTATGCTGGGCCGTATAATGCCCAGCTATTCCGAACTCATTCTCGTCGACTCGTTTGATATCCAATCCTTATGGAACCTTCTTAACACTTGTTTAACACCTCATTAAAAATCTAAGGGATGGTATAACTCTTCTCTAAGACATCATTAAGTCACCATTAACTTGTTACTCGTAAATCTCTTCCGATACATAACGTATACCTTGCCTTTCTCGGCCAACTTTCTTCTCTTACTTCGAATGTCTTTGAAATCTCAATTAGGATCATCAAATGCAATCTCTTACTTATCGAAACATCGTATACATCGTGCCCTTTGTTAGTCTATTCACTGTGCATCAACGAAAAATTTTCTAAGGTGTAACATTATTCCCCCCTTTTGGAACATTCGTCCTCTAATGTTAAGCACTCGGGAATCCTATGAAAATTTCGCCAGAGTTTTCTCTGTAATATGGCACTACCATCCTGTCACAATAGCCCATAATAACAATGTCTCACAGGGCTACAACATAATAGCAATAAAGTTTGGCCACACACGACCCAAAAGCATAAAACAAAACATACGTACCTCATAATCTTGACACTTAATCTTCGATTTCTTCCGAGGGCTGAAATAAGTGCGGGTACTTGGATTTCATATTCTCTTCCGCTTTCCAAGTCATTTCTTCTCGGTTGTTATTTCTCCATAAGACCTTAACTGAGGCTACTTTTCTATCACTTGAACATCATCTACTGGAACAATCCTTTAGATTCCAACACACTTTTACGATATTGAAACATGGAAAACCGGATGGACTGATTCAAGTTCTGAGGGTAAGTCCAATTCATAGGCTACTTGGCCCACCTTGCGGACAATCTTATAAGGTCCTATATATCAAGGACTCAAATTCCCTTTCTTACCAAATATCATCACTCCTTTCATTGGCGACACCTTTAAGAATA